>NC_091125.1:13619872-13919872 GCF_040183065.1 Periplaneta americana | reverse complement strand
GGAAACTGGACAATCCATTACTTCGCGGATTTTTGCAGATATACACTAAAAGGCAAATTCATGGCGAGTCCACATTGAGAAAGAATTACTTGGATCCACTGTATGAAAAAGTAAGTTCACTTATTTAATAATGTTTATTAAAATTAATTGCTTAAAACATTTGTGTAATTGGTGTGTACTTTAAAATAGTTGTTTTCGTAACTATTAAAAATAAATTATATTTTAGGTCCTCCAAGAAATTAGAAACGACATAGGAGATTCAATTATTTGGGTTTCCGTGGATGAAACTACAGACTCCTGTGGGAGGTATGTAGCTAATGTAGTTGTGGGGAAAATGGACTCCATAGACGCTGGATCTCCTCATCTGATTATGTGCACTTTCTTAGAAAAAACCAATCATGCTACCATTGCAAGGACAATGTGAGATGCATTGCGTAAGTATATTATTCTGAAAATGACAAAAAAAATTGAGATATCAGAGAATGACTTGAGTGTAAATATTAATTTGTTTTTAGGTTTACTCTGGCCAACCAAAGAACATGAGGAGAGATTCTTGGCATTCTTAACTGACAGTGCAGCATATATGCTGAAAGCACTTCACGTTTCCTACCGCAAAATAATCCACATTACTTACATTGTCCACAGCCTACATCGTGCTGCTGAAGAGATTCGTTCACAGCATCCTAAGGAAAACAATTTGATTTCTTCGATTAAAAAGGTGTTTCTAAAGGCTCCGGCAAGGACTGCACTATTCAAAGAAGAACTACTAGAAATTCTCCTTTCACCAGAGCCTGTATTAACTAGATGGGGAACCTGGATCGATGCTGCACTATACCAGCCTACTGCTCGCATATTGAAGATATTAAGAATGTTGGTATTCTGAGTTACCTAATTTCATCATCATCATCATCATCATCATCATCATCATCATCATCATCATCATCATCACTCGCCATCATGCATTACGGTCTTGTGCCACCTATATTTGGGTCTTTCAGTTATGTAATTTAAGTTTAAATATTTGTATTTTTCATTGATGTATAGATCCAAATTTCATTGTAAATATATTTCTATAATTTAAATATATAAATTATATAAATTAATTAAAAAGTAAGGGTTTTATGCACTACACTGTATTTTGTTTACATTTTCCTTGTTACTAGATAAACAGCAATTTATTTTTATTGAATTTCAATAATAAATTTCTTGAATATATTGAAATACAAGATTTTAATACTAGGAGGTAGGCCTACAATGGTCCTTATTTTCTTCAAAATTAATTTGTTATATGTTTGTTCTTAGGTGCTTCATTTACTGAATCCAGAAGATGCGGCCTGTATTAATTCAGCAATATTGGCAGCAGATGATGTAGGAATTCAAAGTGAACTTTCGTACATAGGTGCTCACATCAAGATACTTCCTGGAACAATGACCAAACTTGAGCAACGTGGTCTTCAGCTGATTACTGCAGTGAGTTTGTTGAACACTATCTCAACATCTTTCAACAAATTACCAAGGTCATTGGGGAGAATTCTAACACAGAAGATGAAGGAAATAGAGGAACGAAATGCAGGTTTGGAAACAGTGAAAAAGATTAGTGGAATTCTACAAAGTGAACCCCAGATTGTTCAGAATTACACACCTAAAGAAAGATCACCTTTTAAGTATTGTTCCCTAAATTCATGTGAAGTTGAAAGAACATTCTCTGTTTATAAGAACATACTTGCTGAAAACCGAAAGAGATTTACATCTGAATATTTGGAGAAATATATTGTAATCTGCTGTAATACCAATAGGCAATGAAGTTTAATGTTAATGCAAATTTACATCCTCCAATATACGGACGAAATTATTGAGTCATTACTTTTTTGTTGTTAAATAAAATACTTTTGACTACATATTTTCAAGTTGTAATGCATAATTTCTTAATTTTTCAGCATATTTGCATTCATATTTTCACGATTTTTAGTGCATATAAATCCGCAGCCTACATAACGGAAAGAGATTTACATCTGACAATTTGGAGAAATATATTGTAATCTCTTGTAATACCAATAAGCAATGAAGTTTAATGTTAATGCAAATTTACATCCTCCAATATATGGACGAAACGTATTGAGTCATTACTTTATTGTTGTAAAATAAAATCTTTTGACTGCATATTTTCAAGTTCTAATGCATAATTTCTTAATTCTTTGAGCATATTTTCACGAAACCTAACCAGAAATAGTCACTTCCTTTATGTATTAAGGAGCGGAGAGTTCCTTCTTCTGAGGAGAGATTTCATATAGGTACTTTTGAAAAATATTTGTTACGCTTGAATGAACAATCAAATATATACTTTATTTTATTATTGATGGAGCATTATTACCCAACACTGCGACCTAAAAGTTCTATTGTTCTTACTCTCCAGCTAGACGCATTCTCAACCCACACCGACTGACTAAACTAGGGTTCAGTGAGTATTCAGGTTTCGAACAGGCAACTTCACTCGTCACTACACCAGACTCTCCTTGCACCGCCAGCCGGCGATCGGGGAATACTCATTTCATTTCATAGTGTTGTGCCCGAAGACAGGTCTTTCACTGCAACGTAACATTCTCTAATATTTCCTATTTTTCGTCTTCCTCTTAATCTCCTCATACCATTCACGTATTTTAATGTTTTCTATCTTCAATCTTCAATCTTCACTTCTCTCGGTTGGGTTGCGCCATGTCTTTCCGTATCGGGGGAGATAGTTTATGCCCGAAATCTTTTACCGTGGAAGGACTCATTATGCAATGTTTGCAGTTTTTCTTAAGAAACATAAATGCGGTATGTAGCTTTCCGTTGCTTTCCACACTACTTTCTCTTTCGTATCTTAAAAGATTCCAGGAGGTCCCAAAGTAGAGATGAGAGAATGCATTTGACTAATTAGACTCTCAGGGAAAATTCACTACAATTATTAAATATCAGTTCTAGCAGGCTTTCAGACTAAACAACCGTATCAGAAGACGAAAAAGAATGTTCTATTTTAAGGCAAGAAGTTCAACTAATGCTTAGGGAAATGAAGAATGAGAAAGAAAGAGGAGTTGATGGAATCCCCATTGAATTAGTGAAATGCATGGGTGAAGACAAGAAGGAAATTCTATCATATGAGAAAAGCAAATGGCCTGAAGATTTTACGGAGACAGTGTTGCTGTCAATATCGAAGAAAATAATACCAAGAAATGTAACGAGTTCAGGGATAGCAGCCTGATATCGCACACGACGAAGATTCTACTGAGAATATTGAACCGACGTTCATATTCTAAGATGAAAGGACAGTTAGAAGAAGAGCAGTTTGGCTTCAGAAAACAAAAAGGTACAAGGGGTGCAATTGGACTACAACGAACAATCGGCGAAAGATACTTAGAGAAGAATAAAGAAGTGTATATAGTATTTGCGAACCTAGAAAAGGATTTTGACGAGTAGATTGGCATAAACTGATGGTGATCCTCAAGAAAATTTGGTGTGGAATGGAAAGAGAGGATGCTGTTCAGTATTCTTTATATGGAATGAGTCAAAGTCAGGATAGGAGAAGAAATGTCAGAAGGAAGTGAAATAGAGAGAGGGTACGACAAGGATGCCCTTTATCACCTATCCTGTTCAACATCTACTTGGAGGATTTAATGAAGAACTGTTCCAGAACATGGGAGGAGTAATAGTAGGAGGAAGAAGAATAAGGTGTATATAAGATTTGCTGATGATATGTCGTTGTTAGCAGAAGAGGAGATAATACTAAGGAATATGCTACTGTAGCTAAATGACTACTGTGAGCAGAATTGGAATAAAATAAATACAAACTAGACGAAAACCATGGCTATCAAAAGAAAAATGAAGGAGATAAATATGCGAATTCGACTTGAGTCAGTAGAAAAAGTGGACAGTTTCAAATACTTGGGATTTACTTTAAGCAGTAACATGAGTTGCTGGCAGGAAGTCAAAAGGAAGATAGCAATGGCAAAGGAAGCTAGAAGAAGAATAAGAAGAAGAAGAAGAAGAAGCATGTTTTGCGAACATCTGGAAAAAGAACTAAGGAAGAAACTGGGGAAGTGCTTTGTGTGAAGTTTAGCAGAGGCAGAAACATGGACATTACGACGAAGTGAAGAGAAGTGACTAGAAGCATTTTAAGTGTGGTTATGGAGAAGAATGGTATGTGTGAAATGGACAAACAAAATAAGAAATGAAGCTATATTGGAAAGAGTGAGTGAAGAAAGAATTATGCTAAAACTGATCACGAAGAATAAAAGAAATTGGTATGGTTTTTGGCTAAGAAGAAATTGCCTATTGAAAGATGCACTGGAAGAACTGATGAACGGAAGGAATACTGGGAGCAGAAGAAGATATCAGATGATAGACGATTTTAAGGTATAGGGTAAACTAGGGTCTGTTGGACAGTCGGGCATGTTGGACACTCCGTACTTTAACGTGTTACCTCGCCACTTGTGGGCACCACATTCAGCTAGAAGTCAATGACGGAAGTAGGCACGAGTGGGGCTACTTCGCTCATTGACTTCTAGCAGAATGTGGTGCCCACAAGTGGCGTGGTAACACGTTAAAGTACATATTGTCCAACATGCCCGACTGTCCAACGGACCCTAGTTTACCCTATGGATCTTTTTTAGTTGGTTATTTAACGACGCTGTATCAACTACAATGTTATTTAGCGTCGATGAGACTGGTGATAGCGAGATGGTATTTGGCGAGATGATGCCGAGGATTCGCCATAGAATACCTGGCATTCACCTACGGTTGGGTAAAACCTCAGAAAAAACCCAACCAGGTAATCAGTCCAAGCGGGGATCGAACCGAGCGCAACTTCAGATCGGCAGGCAAGCGCTTTAACCGACTGAGCCACACCGGTGGCTAAAATATATGGATCATATGCCGAAACTATGTAAGAGAAAAATAAAATATGAAATATTGGGGAATGTTGGATTTGCAGTGAAAAATCTGCTCTTGGGCAGAAAACTATGAATGAATGAAAAAAAAAAATGTTATGTTTTATTTAACGACGCTTGCAACTGCCGAGGTTATATCAGCGTCGCCGGTATGCCGGAATTTTGCCCCGGAGGAGTTCTTTTACATGCTACTATATTTACTGACATAAGCCTGTCGCATTTAAGCACACTTAAATGCCATCGACCTGGCCCAGGATCGAACCCGCAACCTCGGGCATAGAAGGCCAGCGCTTTACCCACTGCGCCAACCAGGCCGACTGAATGAATGAATATGTTGAAGTTATGTACTACTTATATCGTACAATTTTATAAAAAATAAAGCATAATGACCAGTTCAGATTTCAGAAAAGTCTTGTTTTTGTATAACTAAAGATAACAAAGGATTATAATTCTATTCGGGTACACATTAAATAAATTATTTCATCCAGGAAAGAATTTTGGAATTTGTTCGAGAAAATGAACTATACACAATAATAGTTTTCACCACATCCTTAAGAAATTTAATTATTAGGAAGCACTTTATAACGTATAGTGAGAAAGTATCTGTTATTTTCGTGACGCATTTTTTCTTAATGTGATATTAGACTAATATATTTTTGCATTCCTATAATGTGAGAACGCTCCCACATCTAACAGTGTAAGGCAATAGGGAAAAACAAATTTTAAAATACTAGACCAAATCCCTTGGCAGAATTATAACCCACGATAGTGGCTTCCTCACAGTATTAAAGCTGTCTTTGAAGCTTGATCAATCTAATATGCACTTACCACTACCATCAATTTCATAGTAGTCTACGGCTCTGATCCGTTCCATCCCCATGCTTAACACAGGGTTTTCCATTTTACTCATGGATTTCTTACCTATCGTCTGTCTTACGTAAAATACATAATTTTGTATATTAAATACAGCCTTCTTCTATGTGATGTATTACTTACTTACTTACAAATGGCTTTTAAGGAACCCGCAGATTCATTGCCGCCCTCACATAAGCCTGCCATCGGTCCCTATCCTTTGCAAGATTGATCCACTCTCTATCATCATATCCCACCTCCCTCAAATCCATTTTAATATTATCTACCCATCTGCGTCTCGGCCTCCCCAAAGGTCTTTTTTCCTCCGGTCTCGCAACTAACATTCTATAAAATATGCATTTCTGGATTCGCCCATACGTGCTACATGTCCTGGCCATTTCAAATGTGGGATTTAATGTTTCTAATTATGTCAGGTGAAGAATACAATCCGTGCAGTTCTGCGTTGTGTAACTTATGCCTTCTTTATTTTCTATGGTTTTCCACTTCAGTACCGTAAACTGGGGCTACTTGGACATCATTCTATCACACTTTTCGTTGTAAAATATGAGACTTTTATATTAAAGTGATTAAAAAATAACACTGCATCTACTCAGCCTACGAGACTGTATTGTTGGTATAAAAATTGAAAAATATCTTTCACAAACTTAAACAAAGAAACATTTATTAGCTGTCCAAATATATCCGGTTTTGGAGTTACTTGGGCACTGAACTGATTTTAGACATAAAACGTTTGTTATGATTGTTAGGTGCTCATGTTACCCCGTAATATATGGCAGAAATCTTTGAGAATATATGTATATAATATAATATTTTAAAGAAAAAGTAAGATTTATTGAACTTTTATTTATTCTTACGATATTTTAAAGGAAAACTAAGATTTATTGAAATTTATTTATTCTTACACATTCTTTATTTAAACAATTTACAAATAATCTTAATAATCATCTAATTAAAAACAAATAAGCAAAAGTAAAAATAGCCACCACTCTCCGGATTTCTGCAATAACTTCCTCTTAAGACTTACTTAGAACACTTGGATGTCCATCTGGTCCCGGATTATTTCCAAGTATGTTCCGTACTAACGTCGCTCGAGGAACTTTAATTTTTTCTACTGCCCCTTTCTTCGGCCTCCCTTCCCTAACTGCCTCTATCCCCTTTTTCATATCTCCATTTTTTTAATTGATGTAGGGTTTTGACCCTACGGTCTTATCATTAGTTCACACCATTTTTAACCATTAACTGCCTGTAACAATTGAAGATAAAGCACAATAACAAAAAAGTTAGTGAAAATGTAGATACTAAATATAATGTCTCAACATGTCACGTTGTGGCCAAGTAGCCCTGCTGTGGTCAAGTAGCCTAACTTTACAGTATTTAGGTTCATCGCTTCAAATTTCTTTCTGACATCTTAGTGTCTTTATTTATCTCAGAGTGTTAATCATAACAATTTTAAAAGCCAAATTTCCACGTAAGGTCTATTCACACATCTCCGGGACGTGACGATGCTCTCCGTGACGTGGCGACATCTTCCGAGAAAATAAAATATCGTCGCCTTGCAAACAAAGCAGTGCGTTCCTACATCTCCAGCAACAGCATTCGCCGACACGTTCAGTGCTTCTCCGTGATCCGTGCCGGCAAAACGTTTTCGCTCGCACCGATATTTTTTTGTTTTCACGGACGTGATACTCTCTTCCCGCCTACCCGTTTCTCTGCTTTCTCTGCGCTGAGCGGTTGCCTTTTGAAGTAAGAAGGTCCCCCCAACCTTTTCTGTCCACGCGGGGGATGGAGTAATCTCTGTTTCCGTTTTCTGAGGCAAACATAAATGTTGCCAATTCTCCCCTGAATGCTAATTGCAGTCTTTCTTAACATATTCAAACAATTCACAAGTGTTTTTGTTTGCTGTTTGAAAGTCTTGTGAATTCCTTGTTTTTTTTTTTTTTTTTTTTTACAGTTCCAAGATAGCAATGATAGATGAACAGCAATGTTAAAGATATAATTAACTTTATGGGGTACAATACTATTACCATGCACAACCCCATATCCATCAAGGGAGTTATGTTGCAGGAAATCAAATCAGCCAATATTAGTAAGAAACATGCAGTGGAGTTGCTCGCAGCCTCGTATGGACACGAAGTGTTACGACTTCCTCCGTACCATTGTGTTCTAAATCCTTTGGAAATGGTAAATGTTATGTTTTATTTAACGACGCTCGCAGCTGCCGAAGTTATATCAGCATCGCCAGTGTGCCGGAATTTTATCCCGAAAAAGTTCTTTTGCATGCCAGTAAATCTACTAACATGAGCCTGTCGCATTTAAGCACACAAACGCCCAGGATCGAAACCGCAACCTCGGGCATAGAAGGCCAGCGCTATACCAACTGCGCCAACCAGATCGATTTTTGGAAATGATCTGGCATAAACTAAAGTCTTATGTTAGGAAAAACAATATTACTCCGAGTTGAGTCTAGTGTGTTAACTTCTGCGTGATGGAGCTGCAACAATCGGTCCCCATAATTGGGCCTCCTGTGTTCAACAACGGAACAGAATTATATGAAGTACGACAGGGACAGTAACCAAGAGAGATTTGTGATTCGTTTAGGAAAGAGTGACGACGAATAGAGGTAAGAGAAGCAAAATGTTGTCATATTTTATTACATAACATTTCAGATTTCGCTGCGGATTTAGACACGAAACACAAATTGACAATATTCTTTCGGTGTTACTTATTATTATTATTATTATTATTATTATTATTATTATTATTATTATTATTATTATTGTTGTTGTTGTTGTTGTTGTTATTGATATAAGTATGAAACTATATTAGTTTAAAGAAGTTGACCATACAATGGTTCTATAACGGATCTTTATACACACAATAACTCAAAATTAACCATTCATTAATTCGTGATTGATTGAATGAAAGTACAGTTTGTTGTATAAAGGCCCGCTCCCACTTAGCGGAATCGAACCGAATCGAAACGAAAAGTCTGCTGCCACTCACATCTAGTGGAATCGAACCGAACAGTACTTTTATGTTTTGTGTTTTGTCATACAAAAGAGAATAATTATACACAAGATTTATTAATTTTTCTTCGTTCCTATTGCATTGTGATTTTTGTATACGTTCTATTTCAGCAATAACTTTCAATAGTAAACAAATTAAGCCGCCAATAATTGATGTGGTTCATCTGTTTTTCACGAAGGCTTCACGACAACATACGATCATACCCGAAACAAGAAATTCTATTCCGGCAGTGGAATAAAATATTCTAGCTCATGAGTTCTGTTCTGATCGATTCGCTTCGCTTCTATTCGATTCGTCGCGCCTCTTTCTGCTATCTTCCATTTAAATACATTGTGAAGAGAAATACTGTTTGATTCGATTCCGCTAAGTGGGAGCGGGCCTTAGAAATAAACATACGATTGTTTCATACCCACGCCACGTGGGACGAAGGCAATGTAAAATGTGACAACTGCGCGCCTAGGAATTTCCGCACGCGTCCCTTAATGACCGGGGTGGACAGTAGTTCTTCTAGCAACAAAAGAGACCGTCTGGGGATTCTTTGAAAAATTATACCGAGTTACAACTGCACGGAACGGAAATGTGAGAACAGATGTGAAAAAAATCATGTCGGAAAGGACGGATACGGACACGGAAAGCACCGTTACGTCCCGGAGATGTGTGAATAGACCTTAATCCTATTCTTTCCTTATTCTTCTATATTTCACATTCTCTAAGCATAATATATAAAATCTGAAATAACGATTGGTTTAAATAAAGTATGGATTATTAGCCTATTCTTGTAGTAATATGTATTTTATTACAAAATAATACACCGTTGAAAAAGTAAAAATAAATTCTTTGTATTTGCCTTGGATGGCTCACTGCAAGAAAAGACACTTTTCTTAAAAAAATTATGAAAGAAAGTTGAAAGAAGATTGAACATGAAAATTAAAGGGAAATTAAAGAAGAAAAGAAATAGAAGGGCCTTAAAAACTCGAACATATATGCTATGAACGTAAAATAATTTGTCCCTCTATGTTATACAAATATTCTCAGTAAATACTGACTCGTAGGAGTGAGATAATATTTTACCAGCCTAGGTGCAACACGTGAATATAATTTTCCACTGCGCGCATGTACGAACGAAGGGTTGAAGACCTCTCGAGTGCAAAACTCTTGGCATTATGCATAATCGATACTTCTGAGACAGTCTCCTTCCACTCCTGTGGCAATAAACATGATGGATTGATAATTATGTTTTTTAAAGCATTTATGCTCATGTCAGATTTTCTCACAAACAGTTGTATTCTGTTCAGATAATAATGAACAATTTTATTAACACCTTTAAAATTCGTCCACACCTGTGGAGTAACGGTTAGCGCGTCTAGCCGCGAAACCAGGTGACCAGGGTTCGAACCCCGGTCGGGACACATTACCTGGTTGAGATTTTTTTTCGGGTTTTCCCTCAACCCAGTTTGAGAAAATGTTGGTAACTTTCGGTGCTGGACTTCGAACTCATTTCACCGGCATTATCACCTTCACCTCATTCAGACGCTAAATAACCTAAGATGTTGATTCAGTGTCGTAAATAAAAAACTTTTAAAACTCTTGTTTTCCAGATTGATGGCAAGGATCATAATTATGTTTTGATAATACAATATTAAACCGGATGGTTTCACTATGAATCCCAATAAAACTAAGATTGCTTCTAAAGGACAAGTGATCATTATTGTCAACAAAACAGCTATGGAATACACCCAAGCTATGCATACCTGGGTCAACTCATAACCATGCAAGAAAGTTCAGAGGAGGAAGTCGAGAGAAGAATGAAAATGGGATAGAACAAATTCTGATGTCTGAAATTCATCCTGGTTGACAAATTTTTAAGTCGCCAGCTCAAAATCGATTTTTTGGAAAGCTGTGTCTTCCCTGTCATGCTATATGTAAGTCAATTTGGTCGCTGACAAATACCCAAATGAAGATGTTAAGAGTAAGCCAACGCAAGATGGGGAGGAAAATACAGCACGTCTCCTGGAGGGATAGAATCAGCAATCAAGAAGCGATGACCCGGACAAGCCTGAAGAAAATAGCGGTCCAAGCTCTGTAAGTGAAGTGGAGATAAGGCGGTCACGTACTGAGACTCATACAGTCAAGATGGGCCTATGCATCAATTGTATGTGACCCGAGAATAGGGAAGAAAGGCCAGGGTAGACCAAGGCGGCGTTGCTCAGACCTGTTCAGAGAAACAGCAGGAGAAGTATGGTCCAGAACAGCAACTCACCGTGAAAACTGGAGAAGAGTAGAAAGAAGAGTGCTTCAAACAATGTAAATATGAAGGATCGAGCAAATAACTTAAAAGAGAGTACTCGATTTAGAATAGTTCAGTGCTTCGATTTTCTCTGTGTTTCATATAAGTATAGTAGGTGAATGGTATAGTGTATATAGTATATATTATGTAGTGTAAAAACCGAATGCACAAACAGAGAGTAAGAAATTACCCAAATGAAGACAAGAAGTGTAAGAAAAAATCTGAATTGGATTGGCTCGCCAATTGAGAGTAATTGAGCTAGCCGTGTAACAGGCGTTACAGGAGGCCATTGCCCTAATGGGATTTCATGGTCTGTTCTTTTTCTTATCACACCGCTACTGTAATAATAATAATAATAATAATAATAATAATAATAATAATAATAATAATAATAATAATAATAATAATAAAATAGGGTGTTTATATGACGTAAATTTTATGAATTAGGTATTGAGTTCTGAACCAGTGTCTTTGTATGATCACCAGTCAGTGCGATCCACAGTTGATTTTTCACCATCCAAGTTGAATTTTATCTCTTTTAAAATGTGACTGTGTTGTCTCAAGTTGTGACATTGTACCATTCTGATTCATGACTAGACAACTCTTTTTCAGTTATTGCCTCCTCTATAGTTTGTATACATAACGAATTCAAAGAGCAAAGTTAGAAAATTAAAAGAAAGAGAATGGAGATTGAATGAAGAAAGGAATTGAAAAATGAAGAAAGAAAGAGAAGTAAAAATAAAAAGGCAGTAGCAACTAACGAAGATTGAAGGAAGAAAGAAAAACAATTGAAATAAACAAATGATGTAAAATAGTAAATTAAGAAAGAAATGGAAAAATAACAAAGACGAAAGACATAAAGAAGAGAAAATTAATAAAAATGAAAGAAAAATAAGTACAAAGACAGAAGTTGAGATTGAAGTGAAAATAATAATATAAAAAGGAAGCAATATATATGAAGAAGAAATAAAAAACATGAGAAAAAATGGAAAATAAAAATAAAAAATGATATGAGATAAAAGCAGTAAAGAAAGCAAGAAAGAAAAAGCGAAGAAGGAATAAATTATTAAAAAAACTGAAAAAATAAATAAGTAAAGGTAGCGACGTAAAAGGAAAATTAGAAACGAGACAGAGGAGAAAACAAGGAAAAATAATAAAACAAGAAAATTAATGGAAAATGATAGGTCAAGAAGGCGGGGGAAAAGGAAGAGGATAAGATTGGCAAGAAATAAGTAAAATAGGGGAAGAAAGAGAGATTATAAGAATGAATGAAATGAAAAGAAGACTGATACAAAGAACAAAAGGGAGAAAAGGAAGAGAAAGACAAAAACAGTTAAGAGAAAGAAAGGAAAAGATTCTATGCAAATGTATAGATGTTTATTCGCCTCATTCTCTGAAATCTGTTCGATACGGTACATTTTTTTTAGTGCCTCAGTAAAAGAGTGAGCGTTCAGGTGAACTGAATTTCTGCTTCGGTATATTATAATGTATAATGTTTTTAATATGATATAATTTTGATATTCAAGAAAAATCTCCTACGTATAAAACTTTAAATAATATGCGGAAAATGGGATTTTAAAACCTGCGATATAACATGCGAGGAGCTTAGGGGGAAGTTAGTTTCATTTGAGTGCTCTCACAAATGGCAGAAGTTTAGAGGGAAGCTAGCTTCATTTGAGTGTTCGCACGAATGTCAGAAGTTTATAGCAGGATGTCAAAGGGCCTGCACTGCGTGCTCTCAAGAACTCGCACAATATTTCCTTAAACTTCACTTTATCTTGCTGAAAAGTGAACTTTTTGGATTTGTATTGCTTGTAATATGAGCAAGTAATGCAAGTGCTTTCACATCTCTGGTTTAGAGGGAAACATAATAATTTGAAATACAGCAAAAACATATGCCCGTAACTGCACAGGAAAACAGAGGCTTTCGCACTTGGCGGTAATTTCAATAGAATTCAGTCTGTTGGGAATGATCAGAAATACAACGGAGATATTTAATAAAATATTCACTTTACCTCACAAGAAAGGCTAAAGTTCAATTTCGTATAAAGCTAATGCTACAATACTGGTGAGTCAATTTTTGTGAACTATAACAGCCAATATGATTTACAAAATAACTCGCGTACCACTTTCGAAAGTTTCTTATTATTATTATTATTATTATTATTATTATTATTATTATTATTATTGTCCCTGTTACTGTTATAGTTGTTACTGTTAATATGGCTTTTGTTACTATTATTATTATCATTATTATTATTATTATTATTATTATTATTATTATTATTATTATTATTAATATAGTCGCAGCAGTAGTAGAAGCTGCAGCAGCTGAGAGTCGCCACTCGCTACTGTCTTTTATTAGCAGCAACTGTTGCAATCGCTGATACGACATTTGATTTTATATAACCTACATAACAATAGCTTTATTTTTCTCTTATGAGTATGCATAATATTTAATTTTATTCAAAGGAAAATAAACGTATCGATAGTTCAGAAACAAATGAAAATTAAAGCTTCGGTGGTCACATTATTCGCAATGAATCATTAGGAGAACGGAATATTCCTCGTTTGATACGACATTTCTTATAAAATATTTATGACAGAAAATTGAGCAAAAATTTTTGTAAATGAAAAAAGCTAAAGAAACTATTACATTGGGAGATAAAATTTGATAATCAGTCACATGCAGATACTTGTTGAATTCGAATATTTTTTCTTCCTAAAGGCAACGGAACTATGAGTTGTAAATTTGAAGGTATAATAGTAGGTTTAAAAAATACCTTCACGGACATTTTTTAATTGTTTGAACGCATAGAGGTATTGCTTTGAAACAAAACGTGAATCTACAGAAGCATGAGCTCTATGTAGTCTATACTTTCCCCATTGCATAGTATGCATAGAGATATTGCTTGCAAGCCAAAAGTGAATTTATAGCATATTCTTTACAATTTAAATCAAAGTTTTTCCCAACTGTGTTGTATGAATATAAATACAGCTTTCAAACCAAACATGAATCTAGTTCTTCACGTGCTCTGTACTTAAGATTGTTATTCACATTCAGATTACTTATATGTAGTTATTGTATTTCATTACAACTTGAGTCAATTTTGCTACTTAAATTATGTAGAACTTTTGAAAATATGGGCAAAGTTTAAGCTATTTAATTAGAGGCCCCGAAATTTAAAAGTGTACCGGTAGCTCTGATATATTTAGGTAATTTTAAGTAGGCCTACTTGCTACGTAAAATTCGGTAAAAATATAAGTATTATTTTAAATAATGGACATAAAGAACTGCAAATTGTATCTTTATCCAAAAAATAGCAATTTCTTCCAGATTTATCACGGTAAATCGAAGTATTGCAGGAAGTTGTTTCCGTAAACATGCTTCAAAATGACAGTCTTGTGGATGTTGCCGAGTAAGTAATAATTAATTTTCCCCTCAAATTCCAAAGTTTCTTCATTCTTGTTAAGTCACCTTATTTACTGTGGGCTATCAATTTGATCATTTATATAATTGAAGGAAATTACTGAACAAATACAGATCATCTTCGTAGAGTTGTGGTTTAGATCACATACAGATTTCTATCGTCCTTACGCTGGATGAATACACAGTGAGACTTCAGGCACCGTATGTAAGACAATACAGAACACCACATTAACATATACAAACTAATATGTCCTAGAATGAATTCGAATTCACGCCCACGTAAACTAAGACCAATGAAAAATACAAATAAGCATGTAATGTTATTCCACACACTTACCTTCTCCGAATACTCCACAACGTCCCTCATGTTCCTCGGGTATCCTGACACCAGATATGTTTTGGCGGCCGGCGCCATTTTCATTTCCAACATCAGCACTTCTGTGACCGTCTTGCTAGACAATTGGCCGAAGTCTTTCATATCTACATAATGAAGAAGAACATTACTTTAGTCAGTATATCGATTTCCATTAAGCTGCAACACGAAGCAGATTGAGATTGCAATGTAGTACAGTGAAGTACAATGTGCGCCTCTAGATATCGAATAAACATTTATGAACTTCTGTCTTGCACAAATTTTACAGAGTAATTTTGTCCTGTTTTCTACAGGCTTGTACTCTGCGAGATATGTGGATATTTATCAATTATCTCACAACACATAGAGTAATTTCAGATTTTATAAAGTTTCTGCAGTTTCTGTTCTCTTCATCGGTTCGGAATATTAGAAATTTGATGTGAAATTAATTATAAAATATTCATAACAAAGAATTTATGTTATATTGATTAGCGAATGCAAATAATTAAAAAATATAGAGACTAAAACGTCAAACTGATGTGAAATAGGACATCGACTGAAGATGTTTGAAGCTGAGCTGTCTAATTTTAATTACAAACAACGTGGACACAAAACTAATAGCTAATCTCTCATTGATTAAATTAGTTCTCAGAAATCTCGAAATGACAAAATAACAAAGGATCTGATACGGCAAGTAAAGAATAATAAAGTCAATATACGCGTATGTGTACGAGTATATACATCATCTTTGCACATATAATTCTTATGGACGTACATACGTGCATGCTTACATACATACATACATACATACATACATACATACATACATACATACATACATACATAGCAGTCGGCCTGGTTGGCGCAGTTGATATAGCGCTGGCCTTCTATGCTCGAGGTTGCGGGTTCGATCTCCAGCCAGGTCGATGGCATTTAAGTGTGCTTAAATGCGACAGGCTCATGTCAGTAGATTTACTGGCATGTAAAAGAACTTCTGCGAGACAAAATTCCGGCACACCAGCGAGATTGGTGTAACCTCGGCAGTTGCAAGCGTCGTTAAATAAGACATAAAATTTACATACTTAGTCATCATTGGGTGTCTATGTGGTCGATATCATACGTCCTGCTTCTGTACTAATAGTGTAGACGATTCTTTATCTTATCAAATGCATGCTTGCGCCGTAACTCATAGTAAGAATCTTATGGTAGATGTAAATGAGCTAGATTGCTTCAAGTCGAAGCGTAGCGAGGAAGAGAAGCTTTTCAGCCCTCTTTTTCCTTCCCCTCACACGCAGGTAGGGTTCACGAGGTACTGAATAATCTATATGTGGCTTTCTTTCTGGGTTGAGGGCGATATTGTTCTTGGCGGAATATAGCAGTGTATTTTCATATAATGAGGACTAAATTTGCCGGACTCCGTAGTAGATTTAGTGCACACAGAAAATCTATCTATTCATGAATAAAGTGGATATAATCAAAGTTTTATTTCCACATGGATCATCACTTTATTTTCAACTCCTCATAACAGATGCTAAGACGATCAACGACTGGGAGACGAACATGTTATTTCATAATGTGATCCAGGCCGATTACGTATAACAAGTCTGTCGCCGTGCATCTACATGGTTTAGTAGTTCAAAATATGTATCAATTAAGTCAAAATAAATCGAGGAAAGCCAATGCCATATTTATAAAGTGATTGACAATATAATGTTGATCTCTCGTACATAAGATTGAAACTGTATGGAATGTTACTCATAGTTTACAGTTTTGCAATACATCGGAAATGAAACTACTAATCATACTATTCCAATGTCTTAGAAGAAACTTTATTCAGAATAACTCTTCTCGGGTTCTCAGCCAGGTGAGTTGGGGATTAGCTTCAAAGCTTTCGACGGCTAGCTCTGCCATCATCTTCAGGGACGAAGTGATGTGGGAGCCAGTGTTCAGTGTTGATTGCTGGCAGAGCCAGCGGTCGTTTTAGGGTCTTACATTACAATGCCCTCTTCGACCTTGAGTGCTTGTGAGTGCAGTGGTACCAGAATGTTAGATATTTGGGGCTTTATGAGTTGAGACGTGGAAAGAAAACAGGTGAGTAGAAAGTAAGAAAGAAGATTTTAAAGAAGATTTTAAAAAAGAAGGATTTAGGGGTCGTTTTGTTGTAATGTGAGGAGAAGACATGTACTATTTGTGAGATAATTAGATTATTGGGCTTGTGTAAATTTGGAAATGCATTTTATTTTTTGTTTAGTTATTCAAGTATATCTGTCGTGCATCACTATGCACTGGTGAGGGCAGTCACAATTTTTTATGATGTTGTTTTCCTGGTGTTTGGGCGTTGGCTTTGACTTCAGCTGTCCAGCAGTCTGTGGGATGTTCGCTGGTACGTACCAGTGTGGGTGCTTTATTAGATTTCCTCTTGTTGTTGGTGAATGTGGATTGTTTAAATGTATGTGCCTGGTTCGGACCCATGACATGTTATGCGCGTCCTCAGCGATGGCATTCTTGTGGTGTTTAAAGGGAGACAGGCCGCGAATGGGCCAACTCCAGGAGACAAGGAGGGTAGAAGAGAGGGAGGAAAAGTTTGGGAATTATACGTCTATTGTTTAATGGTGATTTTGTGGATTGAGATGATCATGATATGCTTGAAGATTTCCCTGTTGCCGAAGTTGTTCTGTTGGAACGTCTTACGTAGGTGACAGATCTCAGAAGGGAGACTCTTTTTGTCCGAAATCCCTCTCGCCCTGTGTAAAAGAGTCGACAGGACCGTTCGTTTCTGTGCCGGATGGTGGTGGCTGCGTCCATTCAGATATAGATCGGTATGAGTCGGTTTCCTGTATACTCTGTGATCCAGTGTGCTATCTGACTTCCTGGAGATGAGAATGTCTCCTCCTCTTAGACATAAACATGCGCAGACTGGTTTCAATTTTGGACAGGACATCAGCGCTCCGTGTGAGTCTAATATACTATATAACGTCTTTGACCGGCACGCCGGAGAGGTGAGTGAGTGACTGATCGGCGCTCGAGCTAAGAAGTTGGAAGCCAGCCTGTGGCAGACCGTTGCAGCGACGAGTTGTGCGCTGATATACAGAGTGTTTCAAAAATTCGGGGAATAATTTCAGGTATGTATTTCCCACATGTAGACAATCAAAATAGTTCATTACAACATGTGTCCGGAAATGCTTTATTTCCGAGTTATGGCCTTCACAACATTGAAATTCACCGGAACGTTTTTCTTTCCGCAGATCGTTGCCATCAAAGGAAACATTAAGAGGGCACTCTGACAGTTCATTCCGAGGCGAAGGTTACATTCAGTGTTGTGTAGGCGTTAGACTGTGCGACTTGTATTCAAATCAAGCGCTGGCAGAGATAAACTTCATGTACAGCGGAAGACATTTGTACGTCTCCATTACCGTCTGTGCGAGTATGGAAAATTTAACTTTTCTGGTTTGGGAAGGGGACGACCAAGATCTACAACTCCAGAAGTACAGGAGGAGATTCTGGAGGCTGTGAACATGACTCCTTCTATCAGCACACGAAGGGTAGCGTTGCAAGTCAATGTTCCTCATTCGACTGTCTGGAGACTGTTGAAAGAGTATCAATTGTATCCTTATCATTTGCAACGTGTACAGGCCCTGTCACCAGCAGATTACCCTGCACGAGTTAGGTTCTGTCAGTGGTTCTTGCAGCAGTGTGGTGTAAATCCGAACTTTCCTGCCTTAGTATTATTTACAGATGAAGCACAGTTCACACGAGATGGCATAACAAATTTCCACAATCAGCATGTATGGGCGTATGAAAACCCACGTTCAACTGTTCTATCATCTCATCACCAGGTGCGGTTCTCCCTCAACATGTGGGCCGGTATCATTGGTGATCGATTAGTTGGACCCCATGTACTTGTAAACAGACTTACGGGGCAGGCGTACACAAACGTCCTGGAAAACACCATACCTCATGTTTTAGAAGACACTCCACTGATCAATCGTCAACACATTCATTTCTTGCATGATGGCGCTCCTGCACACTTCAGTCGTACGGCTCGCCGGTACTTGGATCGAAGGTTTCCTGATCGATGGATAGGTAGAGGTGGCCCAATTGCTTGGCTCCACGCTCACCTGATCTGGACCCTCTGGATTTCTACTTGTGGGGCCATTTAAAATCATTGGTTTATTCGTCTCCGGTGCCTGATTTGGAATCCCTTCGGAATCGAATTGTGGCATGTTCTGAGGACATACGCAATACTCCTGGAGTTTGGGATCGTGTTCGCAGGTCAATGAGACATCGATGTGAGGTCTGTATTCAAGCAGGAGGTGGACATTTTGAACATCTTCTGTAATGACAACGACCTGAGGAAAGAAAAAACTTTCCGGTGAATTTCAATGTTGTGAAGGCCATAACTCGGAAATGAAGCATTTCCGGACACATGTTGTAATGAACTATTTTGATTGTCTACATGTGGGAAATACATACCTGAAATTATGCCCCGTAATTTTGAATCACCCTGTATACTTCGATTTTATTCCGCAAAGTGTTGGAGTTTATTTTTCAATTTACTTTATACTCCTATCTAAGTAAGAAATATTCGAAATAAACAAAAAGAATGCTTAAAAATAAACCACAGCCTGACTTTCAAAAATCATTTTTGTTTCAACATTGATTAAGTGTGAATATTATGTTTCCCCCCCCCCCCCCATCGATTCTGATATGCTTTGTCAGTTCGAATTTCATAATACCATCATTGCTATCTCTATGAAGAAAATCCGGAGGTAATCTTTATAATTCACAAGTAAGATGCATGTATTTTGATTCCAGTAATTTATTATTTTCTGAATTGTAACATTTCATTTAATAATAACTTTAACTAAACATAACCTATATAATAGCTGCTCATAAACCTTTTGTGGGAGTTGGGGGCAGTAAATTCTAGCACTGCCTAGGAGCTGCACTATACCTAACTCCGGCCCTGCATAGGCTACAGAATACTGCAGAATGTAAATAAAACCATTTCGAAAGTCAATCTCTCGTAGCGCAACAGCTGTGAGAGGTAGTCAATAGTGTCCCTATTAGACACTCTGTACAGAAAACAGTCCGAAAGCCTTTCTCTCCCAACCCAGCAACTTCGAGGGGAAGTAAACAGTATCACTCTTAGACACTCTGTACTGTAATAATCACAATAAAACCGGCATAAGTAACATTACGAGTTTTGCTGCTCATCGGCAAGTTTTTTCTTCCATGACTGTACGAAATGGAAATATAAAAATTGGATATTTATCTTTTGAAGAGGTAGAAAAATTGAAATATCTTGGAGCAACAATAACAAATATAAATGATACTCGGGAGGAAATTAAACGCAGAATAAGTGTGGGAAATGCGTGTTATTATTCGAATGAGAAGCTTTTATCATGCAGTCTTCTCTCAAAAAAGCTGAAAGTTAGAATTTATAAAACAGTTATATTCCCGGTTGTTCTTTATGGTTGTGAAACTTGGACTCTCACTTTGAGAGGGGAACGCAGGCTAAGGGTGTTTGAGAATAAGGTGCTTAGGAAAATATTTGGGGCTAAGAGGGATGAAGTTACAGGACAATGGAGAAAGTTACACAACACGGAACTGCACGCCTTGTATTCTTCACTTGACATAATTAGGAATATTAAATCTAGACATTTGAGATGGACAGGGTATGTAGCACGTATGAGCGAATCAAGAAATGCATATAGAATGTTAGTTGGGAGGCAGGAGGGACTAAGATATTTGGGGAGACAGTGATGTAGATGGGAGGATAATATTAAAATGGATTTGAGGGAGGTGGGGTATGATGGTAGAGATTGGATTAATCTTGCTCAGGATAGAGACCGATAGCGGGCTTATGTGAAACTCCGGGCTCCTTAAAAGCCATAAGTAGGCCTAAGTAAGTTTAAATAGCATGCGTTGAAATAGTCACACATGAATTACATACTAGAAGTGCTAATAAGAGACGGAATGGTTTTAAGCAATGCCAAAAGGAACCGGGACACTATCCCACCGTATCCCGCCCCACCTCGGTAAACTTCCATCAATAATTTTGACCATCGATAAAACTATTTCTAGTTCAAACTACACTACTGCAAATTAATTTCAGTTTACAGAACTCCTATTCTTGGTATAGGCAGCACAACTTCCAATATTCTTTATTATTTCGTCGAAATCTAATTCTCATGGCAACATTAAACATTATTGAGAAAGCCATGGAATTGATCAATAACAAATGAATTGTGACAAGTTCGTCAATGTCGTAAAATTATAGAACTATTGAAGATATTCATTAGGAAAAAAGCATTAGGAGGGTTGGACTTGGAAGTTAGTTTATTAGGAAATTTGATTGCTAGGAAAAGTAATAAAATTTAGCAACCTGAAATTCGGAAATTTCAGTTTGAAAAAAACACGTTTGCATTATAAATTATCCAGGCAACGGCATTGCTGTTTCCTGTTCAAGTGTGCGCGGGCGATCTATTAGAGTTGAAAATAATTGTTATAACTTTTATGTTTTTTATTATTTTTGCACCACGGTGGAAATGTGAAAACTGCAAAAAGAAAACTCTGGCTGGATTATACACGTGCACAATGACTTTTTGAACGTTCTGTACAATAAAAACGAACGCAAAGAAGAAACTGACAGACAACGTGCGAAACGGAGCGGCTCCTGAGATTCTAATAAGGTAATAAATTTCTTAATTCACGAATAAAGAAATGGATGATAAAGATTTACTGACAAATTTTTCTTCGATTACAATCGGTTCGTTTTTTATCTCATTATAATGAATACATATAACGTCGATAAATGCCCTAGGCCAAGATGGTTACTATTTAATCAACTTCATATTGGATTTCAATATATAATATTTGAAACTGCTGTATTTTGAAATTCATAAGTGAGAGTCACATGCCGTAGATATAAATTTAATAATGTTTATGCAAGGAAATTTCTCAAGACCTAAAACTAACAAAATGACACTCTATCGATAGATTACTTTGACTTTGTGTTCAAACAAAAGTCATATCTGTGTACAAACTGAATATTTTATACAATTCTGTATCAAAAGAATATACAAGAAATAATAATGAAGATAGATCGAAATACGTAGATGTGAAACACACAATGCATAATATATGACGTGTCCACACCTATGGAGTAAGGTTAGTGCGTCTGGCTGCGAAACCAGGCGGCCCTGGTTCGATTCCCGGTCGGGGCAAGTTACCTGGTTGAGGTTTTTTTTCCGGGGGTTTCCCTCAAACTAATATGAGCAAACGTTGGGTAACTTTCGGTGCTGGATCCCCAACTCATTTCAGTGGCATTATTACCTTCACCTCATTCAGACGCTAAATAACCTATGATGTTGATAAAGCGTCGTAAAATAAACTACTAAAATAAAAAAAATACACGATGTTGAATTTTGTAGAAAGATTCCTCCCTGGAAATTCTACAATTTTTGATAGGGCCATTTTATCTTGTATCTAAGAGTTACAACATAGACGGAAATACGAGTAGACCTGCAAATCAACATATCACGCATAATTTCCATTTATACCATGAACCGCCATATGTTAGATCTCGAAATTCATATAACAGGCTTAAAAAACGACAAAAGAGCAAGGCACTTAAATTTTTATGTAAATGAGTAGTCGTACATTTAGAGTAACATCTGAATAGAAACGAATACGCCAGTTTACTGTACATCACACATGTCATAGAAAATGTTTGGTTTACAGTTGCATCCTTCGTAAGAAAACTTTCCCTATGCCAGTCTCAGTTTCTCTGTAATTACGATCACTTTTTTAGTTTTATAACGTTAATCTGAAAAAAAAGAAGGGGAAAATCACGAACAACAAAAATGTTGAAAATTTCTAGTCTCTCTTAGATTATAGATGCTGTAGTAAATAAAAAATTAAATATGTGCTGAGAAAGAAGTAGCAAATTTTCTATGCACCTACTATCTTTAAAAGTCATCCTTACGAAGCCCGACCAACGCTTCTGGGTTCAAAATAAGTGTTACAGGCAATATTCATTATTGCTACACGCAGTATACTTCCCGAACTGCACATACGATGTTTTAACATGCCAAAAAATACATCTCTTTTGTTGTATGAATGTAGAGAATTTGCGAATATAACTTTTTCAATATCGTGACAGAAAAAAAGGTTAATTTAAATCGTAATAACTAAATCTGTAAATATAAACTTTACATTCTTAATTTTTTTCAATCCGCAATTGCCAATTAAATGCAGAACAGAAATGTAGTAAGTGACTGTGAAATTATAAATCGTATTAAAATTTGGTACAGTATGCATTTTATTTTACAAATATTATGATCATCTAAAGAAAAGTCATTACTTAACATGTTTGCTACAACTATCATGATTTTATTTTTCAAATTAAGTTCCCAGTTTAGAATCGTTTAGAGGAAAAAATTTTTTTTTTTTTTGTTGAATTTATTTTAATGTTTAATTTTCTTTCAAAGTTATATTTACTTAAAATGTCATATAACTACTTGATACAGTAAAAAAATTTATATTTATAATAGTAACAGTAACAATAGTTCCATATAATAAAGAAGCTTAACATGTAATTTTGTTCTTAAAAATTCTTGTACATTTAAGATAGGGTAAAATCACTAGCTCTGGATCTACCTAAGAATACAGACCGTTGCGGAGATGGGAATGACAGAGAATAACGAGTTTTACCTACAATTTATTAATTGACCTCTTTACAATATTTTAAGGTCGTTTACATTTACAGCAATTTCAATTCAGTACATATTTTTCTTGAAAAAGTAAAAAGTAGCATTTGATCCAAAACTAAACCCACGGCACTAGTTGAGGATCAGTTAAAAGAAAAACATTTCCCTTTTATATTTTAATACAAAATATCACAAGGATCATATAAATGTAAGGCGCATGACATAACACTCCACAGATGAGATGAGCAATGTGATCCGCAAATAGTGACCGGGACTAATTGAGGACCCAAATTCTGACGCAGACTGAAGAAAAATGCATTTTGCTTTGTAGACAGCAAAATTACGTACATGTTTGAGACAATTTACATAAAAATTAGAGTGACGTAATTAAACTGTGCAGTTCATTGTTCACTATTGTTTACATTTGACGTATAGAAACTTTTTTGGTCAAGCTTCATTTGACAAATTTTGGCATGTTTGATAGTACCACAAATTGCACCTTTTACATTGCATCCAACTTGTCTTTTTTCTGCTTTTTCCTCTATTTCTCTTAAGAACTCAAGTGAAGTTACACATCTTGTGATAGTGATTTTTCTTGAGTATTGGCATTGTCTTCTTCTGGTGCAAAACATTCTTTTATCACCAGAACCACTGGGGAGACAGGAGAGTTTCCTCTTTCTCTTACATTAGATGAGCAGTGGGGTATATGTCTCATCGTTTTGCCTAGCATGAACAAGAGTGGAGTCATTACTGCTTTTCGAACGATGAAGGCTCCAAAGGCCAGACACCATTTCCTCGAAATCCACTCAAAAAATATTGTCTGGAGCTGACTAATTGCTTTTTGTCATGCTTGAATTTGTACATTGCAGAAATCATATCTATTTAGATATATATTTTTTTTATTTTCACGCGTCAGTTTTGTGCATTCTTTCTTCAGAGAAAGACTATTTCAGCGACCCAAAACACCAAAATTCAAGTTCTAGAATATGTGCGTTGTGTCATGAAGAAACATTAGAAAATAGGTATCACTTTCTCTTGCTAAAAAAAACTAAAGTTTCTCCAGTCAAATGAGATGCATGATATTCACAACGTATTAAGACATTTATATACACTTAAAGTCCCCACATTTTACTTCGAAACGAATAAAACTAGAAGTGCATTTAAATTTGGCGCGCACCCCAGTCTGCTAATTATTTCGTTGCAAGGGTATAAAAAAACTTACCCGCAAGGTAAGACTGAAAGCTTCAAGTAAAGTCCTTATTTTTCTCTGCAAAATATATACCTTTGACCATCTTTTGAGAAAATTTGGAAGCCCTAAATTATATTCATAAGTAATTATAGATTTTCAATTCTGTTTATTTTATTTTTCTCTTCAAATTTCTTCCAGTAATTGGAAAAAAACACTACTGCGTCATAACTTATGGCTGCTCTCATTCCAAACTTCCAAGAAACCGCGCTGTCATAGTTACCAAACGTACAAAAAGAGACTCCCCCGCTAACTAGAGAAACTGACAGTACAGGCAGTTTGATTCTCAACTAGTACTCGATCCAGAACTAGTGATCTTACCCTATCTCTGAAATTGAAATTAAGATACTCAGCCTTGAATAGAATAACTACAAAGTGAAAAGCAAACATTTTGCCCACGAATTTTCGTACCTTCCAAAATATTTTCTCAAGAATAAAAAAAACAGATAATAAAACATATCGGGCAATTCGTGTTCGCAATGAGAACAAGAGAAACAAATAAATTTCCGCTCTGGATAATATTGCAACGAGATCAAAATAATCGGTCATTAAGATGGCACAGTTACAATTAAGAGTTTAGTTTCTTATTATGTTCTGAATAATATTCCCATTTAGAAGCCTAACCTGTTTTCTTGAACGCTGTTTATTCAGAAGTAATATGTAAATTAAATCATCTATTGTGCAATACCGTTCTACTATCCAGAATTCTTTAGTAAATAAAATAATTTACTTACACATAGTGCACAACAGACGTTCTGCGTAATTAAAAAAATAAAATATTTAATTCCATTTACAAATTTGTGAGGCTTGATTAAATGTTTATAATTAATTTTGTACAAATTTGTAAATCGCAATCGTTTTTAAATTACTTTATTGTTTACATATAGAAACCGTATTTAAAACCAATAGTAATGTTGTATATGTTTATGTAGAGATTTTCACATTGTCATTTTGGTACATGGTCAACAGTATACCGTGAAAGGTATTTATAAAATAACATTGTATTATAATATATTATTTTCACCAGCTGGAGATCTTCATATTCTATTTAAACAATTGTTTTAGAATTACAATGATTCAAGTCTCCAATAACCACCACAGATAGATAATGTATCACCTCCGTTTCAATATATTTCACATCTGTAATATTGGATCTCGATTTGAATTTTTCCCTACTTTTCTTATGTTAATTTAAAATATTTTATTATTGTTCTGTCTTGGTAACAATTAGTACAAATAAATTATAAAGTTAAAAACATCTGGATGGTATTAGAATAAATTGTTGCTTAATCTTTCTTTAATCAGAAGCAGTTTGTTACGAGAAAATTAACTGAAGTATATTACGGAGATATAAAAATTGGTATGATTATTCGAAACATTTCACAAATCAGTTTTTAATTACATAAAATACTGTATAAAACATCATGTGTGATAATTTATACACAAAAATTGTTCATGTTTAAGACATGTGCATAACAGATAGTTCATATGATATTACAACAACACGAATATCTGTAATATTTTAATGTGAACTAAAAGCTAGTGACTAATTTATGTGCGAATTTTGAGAGTATTCGTGAAATCTGAGAAATGCTTACTAAAAGACAACAGAACGTGTAACATGGTATTATATAGGTTAGTGTCTGTCATATCCCAACATTATTTATTTTCTAATTTATTACTAAACACGCATTATACTATTTCGTGACTGAAAATTTATTATGCACATGTAAAAAGTGCATCCAGAAAGTAAGTAACGTTCGTAGATATTCGCCACGTGCGTGGCGATATTTCAGTTCAGCATTAATGTTAATTTTATCTCAATGAAGGAAAATTTAGATGAGCTATGTCGAGTTACTCATATTTTAAAGTAGCTTACGGTCTATCTCAAACACGAGAAACGACAGCCAGTGTCAAATTCATTGTCATACAGTAGGCCTATATGCAAGTTTACGATCAAATGTAAGTAAAGGGATGGTGAGGATGTGGCTTGAACAGTTTATTCCTCTTTAGTGAAATGTCCAAACACAGGTCTGAATCTCTTAAGCGGCATCAATAAGGCATCGCTCTTGAGACAACTAAATCAGGAGGTAATGGGATAGGTGCCCATTTCCCTTCCCCCTCACTGACTAGTAAAAAATTACACTAATCAGACTTCAGATGTACACAAACAATAAATTATTGTTCTTCCTCTGACACATATCTACTGCCTGAAAAATAGATGTACATATCAGCTAGAACCTCAGTCAGAGATATTGAACAGTTTAATGAACAAATATTTAAGATTGATTTGTTTGAATGGGATCACTCACTATTCCATACAGCCCAGACCTGGAAGAGTGGATTTCGTCTATTCTTCAAGCACTGAAAGTTACTTTTTGTAGTGAAAGGCGAGAGTTATCCTGCAAATGCACATACTTCTAATCAGTATTGCAGATCCTGCATGTAGGAAGGAGTGGCAGCTTGTATAGCAGCAAGTCAATTTCACGACCAACACATTCCAACTATTCAAGATAGACACTATGTAAACAGGTTCAGCTTTGCGTAGCTATCTGTAGTCACAGAAAATGCAACTTTAAAAGATTAGAGACCCAAATGTTTGGCCAACACCGTCACATCGAGACCCTGATGTGTACCACCTAAACACCTATTGAATACTAGCCAGCACACTGCACAAAAGCGTTTGCTAGAACAGACACGGAAGAATGACAGACTCACTTTCCGACCACAGAGTAGTATCAACAGGAATGAAACTGAATCGGAGTCACAACAAAAAGGAAGAGAAGCAAAACCCCATCAAAGAAGAGAAATAGAGTGGAAGCAAGGAGAAAAGTGATGAGGAATAATATTTTGCTTCCTTCAGAAGTTTGTGGACGGTGGAGAATGTTAAGAACTGGTTAAAACACGAGCGACTTTTGTGGACTGGGCATTCAAATTGTGACAACCTCAATTTACTATTAGCCAATAAGTACAAAAATAAATTAAGCGATTTACAATCTGATAAAAATACTTTCTAATTATAGTATCCAATATGAAAATTGTTCTCACTTTCTAGATGCATCTTGCAACATGGCTCTGCACTACTACTAATGTGATATATTACAGCAACACAGTAAGATGTGTAGAATTTAAGAGCGCTATATTTTTAATTACTTTAAATTAGGCTTATTTATAATTTACAAAAGCACAAAACAATGTTTTATATTTTGTTTAGTAAATTGAATATTTAGTTACTGAAATTAAATATTATGTTAATGTACATTCTATTGAAATGTAGCATTCAATTAATATAAAATGTTTCATTTGGCCTTGAGCTTTTATTTAAAAATGTGTGCATAGTAAGTGCAAAAATTAAGTTGTGGTTTTTACTTACGAGAATTTTAACCCTTGAGTCTATGACCATGATAGGGAGAATGTTCTGATTTTCTGCTTCGTCTGTATGTATTTCGGCATCGGTGAGTTAAAATGATAAGATTACAATTTTTTCTCAAAGTAGCCTCTATTCTGATACTCATTGCGAATATTTACATTTTAGAAATAAAACATTCTAATTCTTTTCTATTAATTGATTGACCTCGTACTTTGTACTCGCAAATTGTCACAAAGGAGTAACACGAGCTTCACGCATGTTAAAAATTAACGGGAGCATCGGTTTAGTAACACAAGTACAAAAATGGCAGGAATAGTTTTAGCGATTCAGTACGCAATATTCTCTGATAAAAGATGGTTGGCAGGTAGTAAATTTGACGCATAAACTATTGAGGTCTTGGATAGAATAATATCAAATTGTCAGTGTGTTAAGCACACAATTTTGGGTGCTTCTGTAAGCGTGCAGCGTGCAGACATGGAACTGTTGGTCTGGCTTCGCACCCGGATGGCCAGCTCATAGTCTCACCGTTACCAATGGCGTACTGTTGCAGCAGGTCAGTCATGTTGATGTGCGTGATTCCCCTCTTCTCTTGCATTAGATTGTCACAATGTGTCACCTTACCGCTGCCCGGTCCTCCTGCAAACAAATGCACAAATATAATTTCATGTACAGACATCAGTAATGCTGTTATAGGTACCAACAAGATATAACGTTTTCTAAACATAGCAAATAGAAACACAACTTTCTATATAGTTTCAATAGCGAAGTGGTTGAATTGAACGATTCTCTTTTTTGGTAACTGGTTCTTAAAGCACTGAAAACATGACTGGTCTATCGTACTATTTCCCCAGCTAGGCACATTTTCAATTCACACGAGCTGACTTCGCTAAAGTTCGCTGTGTATTTGGATTGCGAGTAGGCAACTCCTCTCGTTAAATGTTAAATGGTATGTTTTATTTAACGACGGTCGCAACTGCAGTGGTTATATCAGCGTCGCTGAATGTGCCGAAATTTTTTCCCGCAGGAGTTCTTTTACATGCCAGTAAATCTACTGACATGAGCCTGTCGCATTTTAAGCACTCTTAAATGCCATCGACCTGGCCCTGGATCGAACCCGCAACCTTGGGCATAGAAGGCCAGACTCCTCTCGTGCCCGAACCAACCTCTTCTGCGCTTTGTCAGGCAGCGATCGAGGAAATCCTAATGAAATGGAGATATTGGCGGAATAATGTAATCTCGAACATGAGGAAACGGAAGAACCCCGAAAAAAACCTAACTACGGCCTTATCCTTCACTCTGAATTTCCAGCCGAGGCAGTATATCTACACAAATAGTGTCTATCCATCATTTTTAGTTGTCTACACAGCATTCATATGATCCACTATTAATGTCAATTATTTAAAAAATTTATTTGCTTAGTGGGAAGATATAAATGCTGTTCTCTGTGCCGTTTGGGAATTTTAAATTTTTAACACAGTTTGGTTGACATTCTGAGCTGTAGTCCGGGTTGGAATACCATTCTAAATAATTTCTTGGTGCATGATTTAAAAGGGACAAGTTACTTCATTTTCAACTGACTGTTAAAATCCAGTCCTATTTGAATATAAAACATTATATTGTACATCAGATTTCACTCAAGAGTTTGTTTAAGCATCTTGAATGCAAAATTAATGCTAAAAATTCGTAGCAATCGTACAAGTTTTTAACAAATCATACCTTAACAAAATATTGCTTAATTAAGACAACTCCACTTGAATGAGAACTTCAATATAAGTTATTGAACGACAGAAGATTCACGAGATATAGGCACCGTGCAAGCTCCTCTGGTGGCGACTGTTGTTACTAACTGCAGGACAGCAGCGATAGAGTTGTGCTTGAAGCGTATGAATATACTTTTAACATCTCAGGTTAACGATTAGAAATATGGATGATCCTAAAAAGCGGAAAGGTAACGCAAATTGCTGTGTTTTTTGGTGTAGTAATGCTTATAGGAACACACCTACCGATATTGTTTTTATTCACTCCCGAAACAGAAACCTGAAGAGTAACGACGCTAATTTTATTGTGGACCCAAGCAGTACGCAGACGAAAGTAAATAGGCCTACACTGCTTGTAATCGTAGTATTATTATATACTAATGTAAAAAATAGAATGTATATTGTTTATTATATAATGTTTATAAATAACCATTAAGTTAACAACGACGGGAATTTATAACTTAAGTACTGAATTTGAAAGGCATGTTGGTCCGACAAGTTAACAAATTTAAAGAAACAAATATCAAGAGTCCTTCAATAACTGTCTATTAAAAATTACAAAATATTACATAGGTTGCAGGAACATATTCTGACTAGCGCTTTCGCTATAATAATAGCATCCTCAGGTCAGACTTTTGCGATGTTATGCTTTTCATATAAAGACATGGATAGACTAGTAACGTCGAAAAATGTTAAAGTACATGACGTAAAAATATAAAAATATGAAAAATACAATGATAAGAGAAATAAAAAGACTTATGAACAGTCTGAAATTTATATATATATATATATATATATATATATATATATATATATATATATATATATATATATATATATATATATGGTAGAAAAACCTTCATGAGATCTCAAAAAATACATAAAAATATTTGACATGTGTGCAGGTGATAGATCACAATTTGGTAAAAAATATGCAGCTTAAAATAGCGACACAGACAATAAAAAGAATAAATTAAAATATTGCTTTGGATCAGTCACCACGACGTAGCAGCACATTGTAAAATCTGCAAAAATCAATAATAAGTATTTAGTAAGGGATCAGTGTAGGACCAGAAAAAGAAGTGAATTGACGATAAAGTACTTACAAGGTCTTTGGTCTTGGCGTAATAAAAGAAAATGATGTTGTCTGGTCTGTGGCGTGGTGGTGACTGGTGCAATGACACAGTATGAGAGACACGTCATGACGTAAGTGGAGGGGGGTACGTGCCGCAGTGAGAAGAGTTTCTATTGGCTAATTTAAATAAAGGGTTACCGGAACTAGGTAATTGTTCATTAATTAGTGGAACTGTATTATTAAGCGATTTAGCTATGTAAAATTCTTCAGCAACTAAATTAAAAGCTCCATTACTGATGGGTTTTAAAATCTGTAAAGCGTCGGACATATTTTGAAGCTCGTGGCCGTTCTCAATCAAATGGGTTGCGAATTTAGATTTATTACGATTGTGACGAAAATCTGCTTTATGTTCAGAATATCTAGTCCTAAAATTCCTTTTGGTTTGGCCAATATACTTTTTTGGGCAATTCTTACAATGCAGCATGTACACTCCACCACTGGCATATTTATCAAAGTTACAAATATTGTTTGAAATAACATTATTAAGTTTATTACCTGTTCTGAAAGAGACCTTTACATTTTCTTTTTTGAAAAAATTATGCAACTTGTATGATACATTATTATAAAAAGACATTGTGTTCCAATATTTAGATTTTTTAGTATCAGTAAAGGGCGTGAGCGTAATATCTGAATTCTTGTGTAAATGAGACTTTCTTTTAGAAAGAAGTTTATCTATCAATTTTTTGTTGAATCCATTTTCTATTGCAAGTCCTACTATATATTTATATTCTTTTAAATAATTTTTCTTGGAAAGAGGGACATATAGCAATCTATCAATTAAGAAAACAAAAGTACTATGCTTATGAGACTGGGGATGGCTGGATTGACAGTGAATAGTATGGGTAGTGTTTGTGGGTTTTCTAAAAATATCATAATCAAAACTTTTATGTTTTCTGATAATTTTCAAGTCTAAGAAATTTATAGATTTGTTACATTCAACTTCTATGGTGAATTTTAAGTTAGGATGTAAACTATTGAAAGATTGCAAGATACCTTCATGGGTGTCAGCATGACTCTCAAAAACTAACAAGGTGTCGTCAACATATCTATTGTAAGAAATGATGTTGTGTTTAGCAGCAAGTTTTTCGATATGTCTGTCTTCCAAGCTCTGTAGAAATACGTCGGCTAAAAAACCGGAAAGAGAGTCACCCATTGCTACACCTCGAGTTTGTAAGAAATATTTATTGTCGAAACGGAAGTAATTTTGTTTAGTGCAAACAGAAAGCAACTGCATTAGTTGATTGATGATTTTTTCTTCGGTGTTAAGTTTGCGTAATTTCTCTGAAATTATCTTTAAAGTTTCATCAAGTGGGATATTCGTATATAAATTTTCGATGTCCAAAGAGACAAGTTTAGTGGATTTATTAATACTTAAACTTTGCAATCTTGCAATAAGTTGTTGGGAATTATTCAATGAATACCTATTATCCATCTTAAGTATTTCTTTCAAATATTTCAACAAAAATTTATTAATTTTGTGGTTAGGTGAATTTACGCTATTGACAACCGGACGCATAGATAAATCCTTTTTATGGGTTTTTGGTAAAGCTTTGAGGGTTGGTAGACTAGGATTTTTAGCAATATATTTGTGTGCATCTCTCTCATTTATGATATCCGGAGCAGATTTTATGGCTGATTTTATAGATTTCTGGAGTTTTTCAATGGGGTTAGAATTAATTTCTTCGATATTATTTTTAGCGATGAATTCATATGTTTTATTAACGTAATCAGGTTTTTCCATGATCACAACGGCATTACCCTTATCAGCTTTAGTGTGGACCAAATTATTATGTTTGAGTTTCTTATTAAGTGCAGTAATTTTCTGATGGATTAATTTGGCTTCTTTAAATTGTCGTTTTGTGTTACGATCATTTTGGAAATTCTGAATAATCTTAGAGGTATGGTATCTCAAATAATCTTTACAATTATGTTCACAATTTTGAATAACATGTTCAGTCTCTATGATCAAATTATCAATAGTATTGTCCAAATTGTGTGGAGGGTAATTAAACTTGTAACCTTTGTTAAGAATGTCCAATTCATCAGTAGAGAAAGCTACATTGGAAAGATTAATGGTTCTTTGTGCCGTATGAGTATTCACATTGTGAACAACTTCATTTTGTTTTAACAACGAATCCAGCTTATTACGTAAAACGTCATGCTTTTTTGCCATAATGATCTCAAGTTTTTCAGAAAGGTGGTAGAGAAATTACGCAAACTTAACACCGAAGAAAAAATCATCAATCAACTAATGCAGTTGCTTTCTGTTTGCACTAAACAAAATTACTTCCGTTTCGACAATAAATATTTCTTACAAACTCGAGGTGTAGCAATGGGTGACTCTCTTTCCGGTTTTTTAGCCGACGTATTTCTACAGAGCTTGGAAGACAGACATATCGAAAAACTTGCTGCTAAACACAACATCATTTCTTACAATAGATATGTTGACGACACCTTGTTAGTTTTTGAGAGTCATGCTGACACCCATGAAGGTATCTTGCAATCTTTCAATAGTTTACATCCTAACTTAAAATTCACCATAGAAGTTGAATGTAACAAATCTATAAATTTCTTAGACTTGAAAATTATCAGAAAACATAAAAGTTTTGATTATGATATTTTTAGAAAACCCACAAACACTACCCATACTATTCACTGTCAATCCAGCCATCCCCAGTCTCATAAGCATAGTACTTTTGTTTTCTTAATTGATAGATTGCTATATGTCCCTCTTTCCAAGAAAAATTATTTAAAAGAATATAAATATATAGTAGGACTTGCAATAGAAAATGGATTCAACAAAAAATTGATAGATAAACTTCTTTCTAAAAGAAAGTCTCATTTACACAAGAATTCAGATATTACGCTCACGCCCTTTACTGATACTAAAAAATCTAAATATTGGAACACAATGTCTTTTTATAATAATGTATCATACAAGTTGCATAATTTTTTCAAAAAAGAAAATGTAAAGGTCTCTTTCAGAACAGGTAATAAACTTAATAATGTTATTTCAAACAATATTTGTAACTTTGATAAATATGCCAGTGGTGGAGTGTACATGCTGCATTGTAAGAATTGCCCAAAAAAGTATATTGGCCAAACCAAAAGGAATTTTAGGACTAGATATTCTGAACATAAAGCAGATTTTCGTCACAATCGTAATAAATCTAAATTCGCAACCCATTTGATTGAGAACGGCCACGAGCTTCAAAATATGTCCGACGCTTTACAGATTTTAAAACCCATCAGTAATGGAGCTTTTAATTTAGTTGCTGAAGAATTTTACATAGCTAAATCGCTTAATAATACAGTTCCACTAATTAATGAACAATTACCTAGTTCCGGTAACCCTTTATTTAAATTAGCCAATAGAAACTCTTCTCACTGCGGCACGTACCCCCCTCCACTTACGTCATGACGTGTCTCTCATACTGTGTCATTGCACCAGTCACCACCACGCCACAGACCAGACAACATCATTTTCTTTTATTACGCCAAGACCAAAGACCTTGTAAGTACTTTATCGTCAATTCACTTCTTTTTCTGGTCCTACACTGATCCCTTACTAAATACTTATTATTGATTTTTGCAGATTTTACAATGTGCTGCTACGTCGTGGTGACTGATCCAAAGCAATATTTTAATTTATTCTTTTTATTGTCTGTGTCGCTATTTTAAGCTGCATATTTTTTACCAAATTGTGATCTATCACCTGCACACATGTCAAATATTTTTATGTATTTTTTGAGACCTCATGAAGGTTTTTCTACCATATATATATATATATATAAATTTCAGACTGTTCATAAGTCTTTTTATTTCTCTTATCATTGTATTTTTCATATTTTTATATTTTTACGTCATGTACTTTAACATTTTTCGACGTTACTAGTCTATCCATGTCTTTATATGAAAAGCATAACATCGCAAAAGTCTGACCTGAGGATGCTATTATTATAGCGAAAGCGCTAGTCAGAATATGTTCCTGCAACCTATGTAATATTTTGTAATTTTTAATAGACAGTTATTGAAGGACTCTTGATATTTGTTTCTTTAAATTTGTTAACTTGTCGGACCAACATGCCTTTCAAATTTTGTAATGCCATTCAGGCAAAAACATTTCACGCTTGCTTGAATATAAAGACCAAATTATATAACACAATAGCAAATATTAAGTTTAACAAACAATGTTTAGCTCACAGGGTGATTCCTAAATATGCTACTATTCATATAAAAGCTAACAACTTTGCTTCTAAAAGAACAAAAGAGCAAGCACAAATATTACGTATTAATAATGAAATTAAATTCTTATATTGTAAGAAAGAATACTTGAATAGAAAGCTATATCAAACACACCTTGCGGCTGCACAATATTTTGGACCCATATGGGACCTTATTCAATACCACCTTTCTGAAAAACTTGAGATCATTATGGCAAAAAAGCATGACGTTTTACGTAATAAGCTGGATTCGTTGTTAAAACAAAATGAAGTTGTTCACAATGTGAATACTCATACGGCACAAAGAACCATTAATCTTTCCAATGTAGCTTTCTCTACTGATGAATTGGACATTCTTAACAAAGGTTACAAGTTTAATTACCCTCCACACAATTTGGACAATACTATTGATAATTTGATCATAGAGACTGAACATGTTATTCAAAATTGTGAACATAATTGTAAAGATTATCTGAGATACCATACCTCTAAGATTATTCAGAATTTCCAAAATGATCGTAACACAAAACGACAATTTAAAGAAGCCAAATTAATCCATCAGAAAATTACTGCACTTAATAAGAAACTCAAACATAATAATTTGGTCCACACTAAAGCTGATAAGGGTAATGCCGTTGTGATCATGGAAAAACCTGATTACGTTAATAAAACATATGAATTCATCGCTAAAAATAATATCGAAGAAATTAATTCCAACCCCATTGAAAAACTCCAGAAATCTATAAAATCAGCCATAAAATCTGCTCCGGATATCATGAATGAGAGAGATGCACACAAATATATTGCTAAAAATCCTAGTCTACCAACCCTCAAAGCTTTACCAAAAACCCATAAAAAGGATTTATCTATGCGTCCGGTTGTCAATAGCGTAAATTCACCTAACCACAAAATTAATAAATTTTTGTTGAAATATTTGAAAGAAATACTTAAGATGGATAATAGGTATTCATTGAATAATTCCCAACAACTTATTGAAAGATTGCAAAGTTTAAGTATTAATAAATCCACTAAACTTGTCTCTTTGGACATCGAAAATTTATATACGAATATCCCACTTGATGAAACTTTAAAGATAATTTCAGAGAAATTACGCAAACTTAACACCGAAGAAAAAATCATCAATCAACTAATGCAGTTGCTTTCTGTTTGCACTAAACAAAATTACTTCCGTTTCGACAATAAATATTTCTTACAAACTCGAGGTGTAGCAATGGGTGACTCTCTTTCCGGTTTTTTAGCCGACGTATTTCTACAGAGCTTGGAAGACAGACATATCGAAAAACTTGCTGCTAAACACAACATCATTTCTTACAATAGATATGTTGACGACACCTTGTTAGTTTTTGAGAGTCATGCTGACACCCATGAAGGTATCTTGCAATCTTTCAATAGTTTACATCCTAACTTAAAATTCACCATAGAAGTTGAATGTAACAAATCTATAAATTTCTTAGACTTGAAAATTATCAGAAAACATAAAAGTTTTGATTATGATATTTTTAGAAAACCCACAAACACTACCCATACTATTCACTGTCAATCCAGCCATCCCCAGTCTCATAAGCATAGTACTTTTGTTTTCTTAATTGATAGATTGCTATATGTCCCTCTTTCCAAGAAAAATTATTTAAAAGAATATAAATATATAGTAGGACTTGCAATAGAAAATGGATTCAACAAAAAATTGATAGATAAACTTCTTTCTAAAAGAAAGTCTCATTTACACAAGAATTCAGATATTACGCTCACGCCCTTTACTGATACTAAAAAATCTAAATATTGGAGCACAATGTCTTTTTATAATAATGTATCATACAAGTTGCATAATTTTTTCAAAAAAGAAAATGTAAAGGTCTCTTTCAGAACAGGTAATAAACTTAATAATGTTATTTCAAACAATATTTGTAACTTTGATAAATATGCCAGTGGTGGAGTGTACATGCTGCATTGTAAGAATTGCCCAAAAAAGTATATTGGCCAAACCAAAAGGAATTTTAGGACTAGATATTCTGAACATAAAGCAGATTTTCGTCACAATCGTAATAAATCTAAATTCGCAACCCATTTGATTGAGAACGGCCACGAGCTTCAAAATATGTCCGACGCTTTACAGATTTTAAAACCCATCAGTAATGGAGCTTTTAATTTAGTTGCTGAAGAATTTTACATAGCTAAATCGCTTAATAATACAGTTCCACTAATTAATGAACAATTACCTAGTTCCGGTAACCCTTTATTTAAATTAGCCAATAGAAACTCTTCTCACTGCGGCACGTACCCCCCTCCACTTACGTCATGACGTGTCTCTCATACTGTGTCATTGCACCAGTCACCACCACGCCACAGACCAGACAACATCATTTTCTTTTATTACGCCAAGACCAAAGACCTTGTAAGTATTTTATCGTCAATTCACTTCTTTTTCTGGTCCTACACTGATCCCTTACTAAATACTTATTATTGATTTTTGCAGATTTTACAATGTGCTGCTACGTCGTGGTGACTGATCCAAAGCAATATTTTAATTTATTCTTTTTATTGTCTGTGTCGCTATTTTAAGCTGCATATTTTTTACCAAATTGTGATCTATCACCTGCACACATGTCAAATATTTTTATGTATTTTTTGAGACCTCATGAAGGTTTTTCTACCATATATATATATATATATATATATATATATATATATATATAAATTTCAGACTGTTCATAAGTCTTTTTATTTCTCTTATCATTGTATTTTTCATATTTTTATATTTTTACGTCATGTACTTCAACATTTTTCGACGTTACTAGTCTATCCATGTCTTTATATGAAAAGCATAACATCGCAAAAGTCTGACCTGAGGATGCTATTATTATAGCGAAAGCGCTAGTCAGAATATGTTCCTGCAACCTATGTAATATTTTGTAATTTTTAATAGACAGTTATTGAAGGACTCTTGATATTTGTTTCTTTAAGTACTGAAGTTAAAGCAGAACAGCCACCCATCGTGGATCAAATGGTGGCGTTCAAATTTAAATGCTACGGTGGCAGATCGAGTGACACATTCATAACAACTGATTGCGGATTATTGACTCTAGTAGAAGGTGGTGATGAAGTCAGGTTTTATCGGAATAAAAACAAACCTCTCCGATAAAGGCATCATTGTTGTTACTCCACCGCACGATGGCAAATTAACAGCTGAAGAAGTCGAAACTACTTACAGTTTTGCCAGCGTTCGAATTCATGTTGAAAGGTGCATTCGACGAATTAAAATATATCACATTTTACACAAACTATCAATTGAACTGCTTCCGTATGTTATTCTTGTTCTTGTTTAGTCAACTATCCGAAGACAAGTATGAATCTCACAAGTGATACCAACAAGGCACCACTTAAGAGGCAACTAGGCCAGAAGATCATGGGATAGGGAGGCCAATTCCTTTTCCGCTCCATTGCATACATCGCCAACTAGCTACAAATTACACTAGTCAGACTTCACATGCATACAAACAATTGTTCTTCCTTTGGCACATATCGTCAAGTGAGATGTACTGCCTGATAATAAATGCACACATCAGCCAGAACCTCAATCAGAGGTAGTATGTTGATGATATTGTTCATGTGTGTTGTTTTTTAGCGAATTTGCAGTCGCCCATTATTCAGGAAGTGTAATTAAGACTACTTTTAGAATTAAATCACATTAAAATACGTAATTTATAGAGACATTATACACACAAATATTAAACACGTCATGACATCAAATATAAGTATATCAATGTTTTCGTAATATGACTGTTCCCCCTCATTCAATGGTCTGAAATCTGATTTAAATGCCAAGCAACTACACTGATATTTTAAGAACTCTGTAGTTACATTTTTACACTCCTCCATCAGTACTGGACTTTCCACTGCGTCTATTAAATAATTAAAGACTGGAGATTGCTGGATTTCCAGTGAAAGACCTGCCCTGGGCAGAACACTATGAAGGAATGAACCCATTCTTGCTATTATTACAACTTTTTGTCGGCAGAAAGCCGCATCTAATTCCTATATCACACATGACTAGTGAATGACTGCGAGCCTGTAGTTAATTAGGAATTGAGACACTGCGCGGCGCCACCAGTACGATTTTCAGACCCATGCACGGTGCCTATAGTCAGAATATTCAGTTGCTGAGTCCGATCCAAAAATCTGTCATCATGGAATACAAGTAATTGTATTGTATTCTATTTATTAATATTCCATGGTATTCGTGCATTGCTTCACAGCTAGAATATGAAATAAGTCAAAAAACTTAATACTACTAAAGTCTTAATTTAAAGCCACAATCTATGAAATATATACAGAAGAGGTTTACAATATAGTCTACGTACAACACAAAGTTTTAGTATCAATTTCATGAAGAGTTGGTCAATGCCTAGAATTCAACTACAGAACAGAAAGCGTGAGAAATTAGTACCGTCATTTCCCAACTTTGGTTCTGGAACACAACTATGGTCCACGATACAACTATTCAGAGAACATTGTAGAAACAACATAGACCGTTCGTAGATAGCTGCATTGACTTGATTTCAAACTACAGTAGGGGACACCAGGGCAAAACGAATAACCCGGGCAAAGAGAATAATGCCTATTTCTTACAAACGCCAACAGGTAGCGCTTTCTGCACTGTTGGGGAATAATCCCAACAGGATTTTGCTGCTGGAAGTAACTTGTCGTCATTCTAGCTAGTGAGAGAAGGAGTCAGCGTGCGTTTGAAGAAAATTGAATGTTTTCTTAAAATATTTCAAGGTAAGATAAACGTAAGTACAACATACAACACTGCAGAAACTCTTTGTTATGTGATATTAATAATAGACGATACGATTACTTCTAAAGTGCTCTACTTACACGAAGAAGATTATTGTCGTTTATGTTTGTATAACCTTAAATGAAAAGCGAAATGGCTTCTGCGGGCAAAGTGAATAGGGCAAAGTGGATAACTTATCCGCTTTGCCATGCCACCTTTATTTGACTACATAAGTGTTAACTGTATTTTTATATGTATTTGTCTATTGTAATAAAGCGTATTAGATCATTTTACATAGCGGAGGCATTATACACTAATTAAATTATAAATCAGCAACACTGATCTTAATTTTTACTTGAAAAGGTCGTAATGTGTTTTTAGATGGTTTAATTTTTCAAACGGAAGACGGAACAAGCCAAATGGTCTGAAGAAGCCATGAAGAAAGCACTTGAAGAAATAAAATGTTCCAATCAGTGGTTCTGCTATTTGGCCATACAACCATAATGTGTTTGTTGATTAAGATTTTGCTCCAGATCAACTTACAGATCGTCCACTTGAGACAGAAATCAGCGAAACGACAGTTGGCTCAGATTTAACAAATTCTGCGGTGCTAGCTTCTTCAGCGGCTGAAAATCAGTTACACCTCAATAGTCAACATGAACAAATACAATTCACTATGGAAACAGAGAAGGATGGCCAGTTACCCTTCTTAGATGTACTGGTTTACAGACAAGAAAATGGCGCCCTCGGCCACAAGGTGTACAGGAAACCCACACACACGGATAGATATCTACACAAAGATTCCAATCATCATCCCCGGCAGAAGCGTGCAATGATTAAAACCCTCTTCGACCGAGCCATACGGGTTTCTGACCCCCAACATATAGACCAAGAAATCGACCACCTACAATCAGCCCTAACCGCTAATGGCTACGCCAGGACAGAGTTAAAAAGGGCCTTGAAACCAAGGAAGAAGACGACACCGGAGTCAGGCCAAGACCATACGAAGAGAGGCACGGTGTTCTTGCCCTATTACAAGCAAGTTACGGACCGGATAAGCAAGATCCTCAACCTGCACAAGGTGGACACTATTTTCCTGCCCACCAAGCAGATACGCAACAGCCTACGCTCAGCCAAGGACAAACGCGACAGATTGTCTTCTACGGGGGTGTACAGGATCCCGTGTTCATGTGGAGCAGTTTACATAGGGACGACGCAGCGGAGCTTCAAGACTCGGATCTCTGAACATAGAAGAAACTGCCGCCTTGGCTACGTAGATAAGTCGGCTGTAGCTGAACATGCTTATCTGGAAGGCGAACATAAAATTAGGTTCGAAGACACCGATACACTCAGCGACACACCACATTTCTACGCGAGGCTACACCGAGAGGCGATTGAAATATATAAACATAAGAACAATTTCAATCGAAAAGAAGAAGGCCTCAAGGTTAACAAGGCCTGGTATCCGGCATTAAGGAAAACCAACATCAAACCCGCCCGCGTAGCACAATTAAACAACACAACCCCGGACGCGGAGCGCGTGGAAAACAGCAAACCCGCCCGCGAAGCACACTCGAGCGCGGACCGAGGCGACAACAGCAAGCCCCCCCTTCCCGCACTATATATAGAACGATGCAGCCAGCGCAGATAAACGAGGTATTACGTTATGGTGTACAAAATTTGATTGTACCATAGTTCTGTTCCAGAGCATAGTTATGGGAAATGATGGTACTTCTTTAATTTGGCCCCAAATAATCTTTTGTTTTGAGTTTCATTTTTTATAACCATAGGGAGTCTATTAAAAATTTTTACTGCCATATAACGTACTCCTTTCTGATAGCACGATAGACTTGCCGATGGACCTTGTAAGTAATTTTTGACGCTTATTTATGCTATGAACTGTTGAATTAGTTACAAAGATTCCACGATTACATACGAGGAGGATTATTAATGAAAACATATACTGACAAGTCATGGGCATTATTTGTAATTTTTTTTAAATAATCCCACACGATTCCCTAGATTTGGTACCTACTATTATTCTAATTACTCTTTTTTGTAGTAGGAATATACTGTTACCATCTGTGGAATTTCCCCAGAATATTATTGCAAAACTTATTATCGAGTGAAAGTATGCAAAGCATATTGTTTTTAAGGTATTGATATTTATTGTCTTTTACACAGATCTGATAGCAAAACATGCTGAATTTATTTTGGGTGTAATTTCTTTAATATGATTTTTCCAATTTAAAACATTGTCGATTTCTAAGCCAAGAAATTTAGTTGTTGTTGTTCCTATTAGGGACCTATTGTTAATTATTGCGCTTGAAATTTGCGAGGTTGAATTTGGACAGGATTTAAATTGAATTATGTTCGTTTTGTTACAATTGAATACTAATTTATTTACTGGGAACCAGTCACATATTTTGAAGAGAATTTCCTCTGTTGAAGATTGAAATGTGTTGAAGTTATTGGCTCTAATTACTATATTTGTGTCATCTGCAAATAATATGGGATGACCTACATACTTTATTAGGGGGCAAGATCATTTATGAACCTGGAAAAAGTAGGGTACCTAATATTGATCCTTGAGGAATTCCATTATTAATAGTTTCCCAGGTCGAGGTAAATTTTATAGTTGTATTGATTTCGACTTTCCGTTTCCCATCTATGAGATATGAGTGAAACCATTGGTGTGCAACGCCTTTAGTTCCATAATAATCTAATTCGTCTTGCAGCATTTTATAATTTATACAGTCAAATACTTTGGATAAATCACAGAAAATCCCTCCAACTTGTAATTTTTTATTAACTACCTCAGAATTTCGTCTGTTAAACTAAATACTGCATTTTCCGCACCTTTATTTTTCCTAAATCCAAACTGTTGTGGGACTAAAATGTTGTATCTTTCTAGATGATAATATAATCTTTTATACATTTTTTTTTTAATTTTGGAGAAGACTGGTAGAAGTGATATGGGTCTGTAATTTTCTGGAGACGTTGTTTCTCCCTTTTTGAACAAAGGAATAACCAATGAATATTTTAATCTCTCGGGAAAAATATTCGTACCATTAAACACTGAATAGTTACATAAATAACTTAGTGCCAGCTTTAATATGTGAACTCGCGTTTAAAATTTTGCTTATTACTTCATATACCCTTTGGAGTTCTTTTACTTTAGATTTTTAATAATTGCAATTTTTTGGAAATATTTGAATATTAGGGGATTTTGTCGGAAAATGTTGTATTAAAGAGTCTAACTGTTAGTAACATTATCTTGGGGATGTTTAGGTTATCAGTTACTGTAAGATAATATTTGTTAAATATATTTGCAATTTCATTTGTGTCTGACATTTTGTATTGTTAGATATAAAGGTATAATTTGTTACTTTACATTTTGATCGTCCACTTTCCTTTCTTATTATGTTCCAGATTGTTTTTAATTTTATTATCAGAGTTTTGTATTGTTGTATTTTAGTCTAACTCTTTAGCTTTTTGGTTCACTTTATGTAATATTTTTGAATAATTTTTATAGTGTTGTTTTAAGTTTGTATCGTTATTATTTCTGATCTGTATGTTTCATTATCTCTTGGTTTTGTATGAGATTTGAATATCTTGTGCAATCCATCTACAGTTGCATATTGTTGTATTTTTATACTTTACAAGGAAACTGGATTCAAAAACATTTATAAATGTTTTATGGAATACGTTGAATTTACTGTTCACATCACTTTGACTATATTACTGATTCCCTTGTTTCATTTTTAAGATTTATTTCTAAATTATTTAACGATTCCCTGTTAAATTTCTGAACCTCACTTTAGTTGTTATTTTATAATATGCTAATATTTATATTTAGGAGTTGGGCATCATGATCCGAAAGACCATTAATTATTGTGGTTGTTTGAGATAGACCTATTTTTCTTTTCCGAAAAGTATGCTGTCTAGAGCAGTAGCTAAATCCCCTTGTATTCCGGTCGAAAAATTCACTGTGTAAATTAAATTGAAAAATGCTAGCAATGAATTTAGTTGATCTTTGTTCTTACTTTCTGTTAGATAATAGACATTGATGTCTCTGCAAATAATGCATTCACGTTTCAGTTTCTGTAAGTATTCCAGTGTCTTTTCTAATAAATGAATAAAATTTTCGTAGTCTCCAGATGGTGCTCTATATAGACATATTATAATGAAATTATATGTTTCATTTTCTAATTCAACAGCACAAATTTCTAAATCGCTGTCTTTGCAAAAATGTGAAAGATCAACATTTTTTAATTTAAGGTCAGATCTGAGAAATACACTCCATCCTCAAGTTCTTGTTTGCAGTAACTAGCACCTAATTTATTTCCTTCCAGTGAGAGAGACAATAATTTCCTGTTGTTTCATATGGTGTTTGGTAATACATAGCACATTCGGATTAAATTGTTCAGTATCTAAGGAGGCAAGGCGTTCATCATTCTTATATTCTGATGGAAATCACTGAATGTTGTTTGCGTTACGATTTGTTGATTCTATTTATTATTATTATTATTATTATTATTATTATTATTATTATTATTGTCGTCATTGTTATTATTTTGAATTCTTTTACTTACCCTAAAAAGGGACAAGCTCTATGACGGATTACAACAGCAATTTTATTATCACACTTGTCATGGTCACACTGAAGACTGTCAACAATGAGACGCATTAGCGAGTCCTTGCCTCAAGAATTCAAATGCATTCCATGATTAGTGTATTCCTCTCTTACGGTGTCTATAATATTAATATGGGTCATGTCCCTCTCCAACTGAGCCAAGTCAATCCGCAGATTTATACTCTTAACTCTCCTATTCATCCATGGCTTTTCATGCCTCTGGAAAAGGTTCACAAAACCCACATTGATATGGCCACTTCTCTGTGCAATGTTGCGTATATCTCCATGAATTGAATAATTGAGGTTCCCTTGTTTCCTGCACCCAACTATAATTACATAATCTTCTTTATTAAGATCTTAAGCAAGCGCAGATAGATCCCCTATAACATTGGGCAGAGAAGCGTTGGGTTTGAAACAACTGGTAACAGCATATTTCTCACCCAATGAAGCCTGGAGCCGTTGACTTTTTCCTCTGCCATGGTTGCTACCTAACAAAAGTATCTTCCTCCTACGCTTGGGCCCGATACTTAGTTGGAAGGAGCATCAGATTCAGGTTCTAGAGAATCCAGAACAGAGAATGTGTTGCTCAGTTCCACTTCAGTATTCGAAGTGACAGTGGCAGTACTGGCGACACTGGAACTCTTCCCCTTATGCTTCAGATTAGAGACCACCTTAAACTCTAGTGATTTACTTCTAACTTTAGGCCTTGTAGATTTCAAGGCTGCAATTTCCCCATTAGCGAGTTCTAATTGTCTGCGTAATTTGGGTGATGGTTTCCGCCTTTTCCTTTACAATATATCATCGTTTACAATATTTCCATTTCCATTGACTATTTACATTTCCAGCATTAGTATTTGCACAGTTACAATGAAACTATATACTACACCAGTGGCCGGCAGAAGCTGCAGTTGAGACGTCAGAGCTAGTCAGGCCGCAAGAGCTGGGGGAGCGAGCAGTTGAGTCGTATTACTGTTAACACGCACCAGCGCAGTGGCGTCAGTGCAGCAGTAGATCGGGACTGGTTGAGCCGTGATAGTATACTGAAGTGCGTGTATTAGCCATGGCAGAGATACCGGAGTGTAGTAGTGAAAGACCATCAACTCCCAAGACTTTTATATCGCTATGAGAAAACATGTTCTTATTTATGGAGTATGGGGGAATGGCGAAGTGTTTATTTATGGCAAGCTGATTCAGCATGTAAAGACGTTCAATATACAAAGCCATTATTCTGTATGTCTCGTAAATTATTATGACAAATATTAGGGAGAAGATCGGCAAGTGCTAGTGCAGCAATTGAGAGATAAATTGTTAAGTGAAGCTTGGGAACACACTGTCAGTGAATCAGTGCTAAACTTCAAGATCTGTCAGTCGCCGCATCCAAGATATGGCCGATGAAGTTCATGACCAGCTTAAAAAAGCTTCGAAACAGTTCATCACATATTCTCTGGTAGCAGATACTGCTCAACTGTCTGTATTTATCAGAGGTGTGGATGAAAACCTTTGTGTGAGAGAGGAGCTGTTAGACCTTATTCCACTCAAAGATACAACAACGGGTTAAGACATTTTTACAGGCATTGAGCAAGCTGTTGACAATCTTGGACTGTCGTGGATCAATATTGTGTCCATAGTAACGAAAGGGGCGCCATCTATGCTGGGACATAAAAATGGATTAGTTGGACATCTAAAGAACAAACTGAAAGAACTTAACGCTTCTCATGAAATAATTACAGTGCACTGCATAATACATCAACAGAATCTATGTACTAAACGTGCAACACTTAATAATATTATGGACACAGTTGTGAAGATCACGAACACCATTAGGTCAAAAGCTTTCATTCATCGCCAGTTTAAATGGTACCTTAAGGAATGTCATAGTCAATATGGTTGAGTCGAGGTAAAGTACTGGATCGATTGTTTGAAATGAAGAAAGAGATTGCAGCGTTCATGGACATGCAGAAAAAAGTATTTTCCAAAATTGCGAGATAAAAACTGGATTTGTGATCTGACATTCTTAGTAAATGTAACTGGGCATCTGATTGCCTTGAAACTCTCCCTTGAGGGCAGAGGTCAGATAATCAGTGAAATGTATGTACAGTTTCGTGCATTAAAAGTGAAACTAGACTTATGGAAACGTGAATTAACCCTCGGAGATATGTCACACTTTCCAAAGTTATCTACAGTATGTCACCCAATTACAGACATGAATATTGATGTACTGTTTTCAAGTTTACGAGTAGACAGAGTGTTGCAGTACTGGTTAAGTATGTATTTATATATTTGTATGTTTATAGCAGTTTCGGAGCCTCATTTATAAATGCGAACGCTTCTGCAGCTGGCTGTATTATATATTTCATGTTATTACAAATACATTATTCTTTTATTACAAACCAAAATATTTTGTTACATTGATTTATCGCGGTTGTACAGTTTTGTTTTTGTACAAATGTATTGTAATTGTGCTGTTCCCATACTATGTCAAAAGAATGGATCACGCTCTGTCAGTGCATAGGCGCCGTACCGCCATTGTTCAGTTGAACCTTCTCTCCACGCTATGCTCAGTATGCAGAGATTGCCGAGCAAAGAGCGTGGTGGTTCCGTGGTATGACGTCACAGAGCACGGAACATGCCGACCACATTATACTGCTTACAATTGAATCGCTTATTTCAGAAACCAGTCAACCGCGAAGTTAGCCAATTGTGGGAAAATAAAAAAAACTGTCTAGCATCAGACTAAATGGTTTGGGTAGTGGTTTTAATATTTCTTGATGAAATTAGTATATATTTCAATACTTTTTATCCAAGAAAAATTATTTTGTGCGTTTTAACATAAATGTAAAAAATACGAAAAAGGTTTTCTCTTAACTGGTTTCTGCAATAAACAAGTGGTGCAAATGTATTTTTATTGCATATTTCTCGAATTGTTTAGAATTTTGTTATAAAACTCATATATTTTAAAGAAAAAGTGTAATGTCTTTAGGGGTAGTATTTTCAAGCAATAACTGACCAATTCTCCCTAATCTGTTAAGTGAAATACAATTGACTTTCATAAACACATTCTTGCAAACATGTTTCAGTACACCACCAGTCCTTAAATTATAATTGTAACATTGAGATCTTTTAAAAGGCCTTCATTAACATTTTCATTGCGTAACTCTTGCTCTGGACCTTATTTTACCCTTAACTTCAGTAACCTCAACCAAAGTCTGAATATAGGTATCTTGAGAGTTTTTATTTTCAAGAGAATGAAAATATCTTCATGTTTCATTTATCACTTCCTCATTAGTATTAAATAATATTTCGCATTGCACTTACAAGTGAGAATGTCGGGCTTGGTTTCCGAGGTACTTCCCTGCCAGAATAAGAAACATAGCCTTCTCCATTTATCCTTGCGTTGCGAATAGTTTTACGTTTATAAGCGTTTTCGTTTACCATTCCACATTTCCTTTTGGTACAGGTTCGTCTTCTGAACTTTGAGACATTTCACTACGATATAGGTCTATTGTCATTATTAAAAAAACACTACCGTAACCACAAAACACATTTTCAAGCAGTTGGTCACAAAACTATGAACACAAAATGTACCCGCAGTTTGCTGCACAAACCAGCCAAGTGCTGTCGCTTGACTGGTTTCTGACCTAAACATGAAATTCAACGTAATGCCTGGTCATTACAGGAGGATGGAATTTGACTGTTTTCAGCACTAAAATTTATGTATACCCTCATAAAACATTATGCCGCCATTTACTCATTTTTTCTTGTTTTGGCGTTTGACTGGTTTCTGAAATAAGCGATTCAAGTAACACCTTGACACAATTTCCTTCGACATGCACCACACTTATCTGACAAAATGCACATTTTTCACTTCACTTCACTGTCCACTGAGTTAGCTCTATGATAGCGTGTCTACCTCCAGACTAGCCGGCCCGGGTTCGATTCCCGGCGGAGACTAGGAGAGATGGCGGTGTACAACTTCTAATCACTCTATTGTGCACCAATATGCCTGGGTTAAATCCTAATACAGCCAAGAGGGCTATAAATAAAGTGAGGAGTTCCTTATTATCTTGTTAATCGCTGGTTAACCAGCACTGGGAGCGCTAACATCGCCTCTTACCAACACTCCGCCACTGAATTTAGACTCCAGTAAAAGGAAAATTGACATGTGTGCTCTTGAATTAAGTTGTCAGTCTTGATAAGAAAACATTTTGAATTCCAGTTTCATTATTATTATTATTATTATTATTATTATTATTATTATTATTATTATTATAAATTATGTAAGTTACACATACCTACAGTTTTAGAGGTTATAATAAATGATAAACACAGAAACGCAAACTCGTAGCACTTTATATAATTACGCGGATAACTTAGAAAATGAAAGGGAACAGCTGCAGTGAGCCACGGTAATGTATATTTAAACTGTTTTACAACAAATTTTGTCGACACGAAATACTAATAACTTTTAGTACACTTAGATTTAGCAAGTGTCACGAGATGGTGTTCCTGTCTGTGCTCAAAATTTATATTTATAGGTTATTTTATTTCCCTTCTTCATTTCAGATGTGAGGCATGGTTAAAAGCAATGGATAAGGAAGACTTTATGGTCAGAGGTTACTTCATAAATAAATATTCAGACTTAAGTATAATGTTTACTTATTATTGTTATATAACAATTTCCTGGAATGTTATTAATTGTAATGTACTGTGCGAATGATAAACTCAGAATCAAGAAATTGTTTCTGTATTACAATGAAACACTATGAAGTTAATTCTAATAAATGTATTTGTATGTTAAGTAAAAAATAATGTTACTAAATAAATCGAATGCATCCTAACCACGAAAGATTTGGTTATGTCTAAATCATTTAAAATTTCATACTCATTTACTTCCTGTCATATCATGTCCTTATGGTGTTGGCTCAAGATTTTTTATATTGAAAAAAACTTACTGTTCTAATAGGAATGATTATTACAAACTTTATGTTAATATTAATACAACTGGGAGATATAGAGTTGGCTTTTGAAATACCCGCTACTTTTGTGCACTTAGCGCTCCGCTGGTGGTTTTCAGAATCTTCCTGACAGATTATAATTAATCCGTCTTATGAACCCCTCTCTTTATTGTAGTCATCTTGGATGCAGCACATTTCAAGAGTTTAAGATAAGAGATCACAATAGCCAATCTCCTTAACTTAAAAGGTAGGAGGGGTAATTTTATTGATGCATATAAATAAGAGATGAAGGAACCATGAGAAGGCATAAGAATTAAGAATCCTTGGGACACAGGGAAAATGTTGGAGAAGATGGAGGAAAGAAGAAAAAGGAGAAATATCAACACATAAGAAGGCAGAAGAAACGACAGGAAACTAAACAATGAACTGAAAAGAGAAACTGATAAAATGAAGGAAGACTACATAGATGAAAGAGAAATATAAAGAAATAGAGGATTCTAGAGAGAAAGGAAGAATGATTTAATGTACCGCGAAGTAAAATGTTTGGACTTCGCAAATAAGGACAGAAAATTCATTTGTTTGATAGAAGACAAAATAGAAAATGGAAAAACAAACAAACAAGGAAATACTGAACAGATGGACGAAATATGTAGAAGAGTTACATGAAACAAGGAATCGTTCAGATGATTAGCTGTAGAATACGAAGCAATCATATCAGAAGACGAAAATTGATTTTCTATTTTAAGAGAAGAAGTTGAACTAGCGCTTAGGGAAATGAAAAATAGGAAAGCTACAGGAGTTGATCAAATCCCCATTGAATTAGTGAAATGCCTGTGTGAAGACAAGTAGGAAATTATATTATTATGAGAAAGGCTAATGGCCTGAAGATTTTATGGAGACAGTGTTGCTGCCAATATCTAAGAAAAACAATGCCAAGAAATGTAACGAGTTCAGGACTATCAGCCTGATATCGCACTCGGCGAAGATTCTTCTGCTAGTAATGACTCGTCGTTTATATTCTAAGAAGGAAGTACAGTTGGCAGAAGAGCAGTTTGGCTTCAGGAAGAAAGAAGGTACGCGAGATGGAATTGGACTGCTGCAACAATGGGAGAAGGAACCCTCAAAAATAATAAAGAAGTGTATATAGTATTTGTGGACCTAGAAAAGGCATTTGACAGAGTGGATTGGAATAAATTTTTGGGTCTCCTGAAGAAAGAGAGAAAGCTGTTCTGTAACCTTTATATGAAACAACGAGTCAAAATCAGAATAGGAGAAGAAATGTCAGGAGGAAGTGAAATAGGGAGAAAAGTACCAAAAGGGTTCTCTTTATCACCTATCCTGCTCAACATATACTTGGAGGATTTATGAAGAACTGTTTTTAGAACAAGGAAGGGGTGATAATAGACGTAAGAAGAATAAAGTGCATAAGATAAAATTTGCTGATGACAAGGTGTTGTTAGCAGAAAAGGGGACAATACTAAGAGATATACTACTGGAAATAAATTATAGCTGTAAACAGTATGAGAAACATATCATGCAAACAAGACGAAGGTCATGGTTATCGAAAGAAAAATGAAGAAGATAAACCTGCTAATTCGAAAGGAGACAATAGAGCTAGTGGACAGCTTCAGATACTTGAAATGTACTATAAGCATTGATATGAGCTGCTGCCAGGAAGTCCAAAGGAGGATAGCAATGGCAAAGAGAGCTTTTAACACGTTGAGCGCCTGAGCGGTCCCTAGGGTCCGCTATGTATATTTTCTCGTGCGCCAAAGCGGTCCATATGGCCGCCAGCATCCCATTTTATTTCGCGAGCTCTACAGACCACCTGACCGCTGCAGTGTTGAATTCTAAGTATGGATCGAACCGCTGTAGCTTTATCAAAGTTTTCCTAACATGGGGTTTGGATGAGGTTTAGTATAGAACCATAATTCTAAACATAATTAGATGTATATCACTATGAATACAACATTTAATTTTGACCATTTTAACAAACTTACAGTAACATTGAGACTGATGATAAACATTGTATTATACTCTCTTGCTTGAAAATATTCGAAATGCAGTTTTTAAGTTACAGAAAATTTACATTGCTGAACCTTGTTTCAAAGAGAGTAATTTACATAAATTTTGTTTGACAAATAATGTAACAAAATACTCTACTGAAACCTGTTTGAAAATATTCGCCTCGTAAATTTATATATTGGACAATGTTATAAAAATTGAATAGTCTTGACAATCTCACACATACTAATTATGAAAATTAGCGAAGCATTCTAAGCAAAAGTACGGCTTTCCTTCGCATTCTTCACAGTAAGTTGTGACTTTCTTTACTTTGTTTTTGGATATCATACCTGCTATTTTCCGTTTGTAGCATTCTTTGTAATATTTTCTCATTTTATGAGCTGGGCCTTCATGTTTCTTAAATGAATGTGTATTTAGTGCTTTTCTTTTCCTAGACGTCGATGGTTGCGGCTGTTTAGATGGATCAGTCTGATCATTATTTGAGAATAACTGATCTCCTATTATTCTTTCTCTAAATTCCGTAATGTTCATGGTAGACTGAATCACGATTTTGTAGATAAGATGAGAATTTATTACAGTTGTTCCAAATATGAGTTCAATAGCAACCTTCCGGTAGGGTACCATTTCAGTGTTCTCCTTAGAGCAGTATTGTAACTTGCCGTTTGTTCTGAGACATCAACAGAACTCTTCCCAGTGTTATAATCCAATACAGCAAGAGGTTTTTCTACTGAACCTGTACGTCTACTGTTACTGTTTCATTCGAGTGTTTCGTAGAGAGTATAAGTATATCTCTCTGGTCTTTCCATTTTAGGATGCAAACACTGCGATCATTTTCCTTGGCAATTATTTCGCCACGTTTCAGTTTCTTACAAACTATCTCCCTTGGATTCCTTTTTCTAATGGCTCTTAGTGTTCCTACCAGGTGAGTTTTCTTGTCAAGTAACTTATTTGCAAGTTCCAACTGGTGTAATAATTATCAGTTACAGCTGTTCTTCCAGTATTCACCAGTTCTTCAGATTATTTCATGACAACATTTGTTGATACAGAGCTGCCACAATCTTGTTCCTTTCCTGTATAATTTTTTATATTCCATGTGTACCCACCATCACAACAAAGTTTTAACAGTTTTACTCCATACTTGTGAGCTTTCTGTGGCATGTATTGTTTTATGAGAAGACGACCTCTAAACGGTAATAGTGATTCGTCTATACAGTACACTTTTGCCGGGCTTATAAGCATCCTGAAATTTCTCAATGAGTATGTTGGCAAATTGTTCTACTTTATAGACACGATCACCTTCAGGACAAAATTGGTTATCATTGAAATGTCAGAATTTCAGTAAAAGCTCAAAACGGTTTCTACTCATAACTTTAGACACAATATTGCTTTTGAAGAGAGTTCTTTTAGACCAGTAATGACGCAGGGACGGCATATTCATTAATCCCATGTAACCCACTATGCCCAAAAATTTTCTCATTTCATTTCTGTCTGTTGATTGCTAGGAAGAACCAGAAACATCAGAACCTGATATTAAACACTGTGTGGCATAAATATTTGTTTTATTCACCATGTGATCCGATACACCATCATCAATAAATAAAGAAAAATAATCAAATGGGTTCTTGTCTACTAAAAGAACAGCAACTGCTGGATTCACACCAAAAGTCCCATTGAATTCAAAATATAAGTGATTCCCTTCGGGATCCTTCCAACCCACGTGATCAGCTTGAGCCCCTTGTACGAGATCTGAATTTGAGATTAGAGATAAGTTCTCATCGATGGAGTCATTTTGAAGTGAATCATTTTCCCGCATGGTGTGTTCTGTGGAATTGATATTATCGCCTATTTTTGCAATTTCATTTGTGTCTGGTGTTACTACTGCATTACTGTCCCTCAATGTCTCTGTAGAGCTAGATAATGTTTTTGTATTACTTTCATCAGAACTGTAGACTACTTTCATCAAAACTATCAGTCATTTCATACGTAGGATCTTCAATTGAATCATCTGAAGATAATACATCATCTTCCTTCTCTTTCTCGGATTAGCTTTGTTCCGATGTATCTACGAAGAGGAGGAATGTTATAATACTTAGAAGTGATATACAAATTTTGATTTGTGTAAGACTAGTATTAGTTTATTGATCATTTTATTTTTACTTACCCGGAGACATATGTTTTGCCATTTGCACTATCCGTCGTGAACGCTCACTCATTTTCTTATTACTGCAATGAATGTTATGTCACAGTATTACTGTGGAAAAATTTTGACGATGTGCGTTTTGCATTCACATCTAAATTACACTGTCACACCACGCTTGACATTACATAGGTATGATCGAACTCGAGACAACAGCGACGCCAACTGTGCAACAAAACGACTACCACGAATCAAGAGTAATTCAACACTCACATAATATACGATTCAGACAAAATCACTTCGGAAAGGTCGCAGTCAAGACATTTGAGACGCCCATATGTGCGAAAACATCAATGAGCAATTAAACTTGCTTTATTTCCTCCATGGCACTATGGACCACTAGGCAGGACCGCTGGTCCCATCGTAAAATTTTGTGGTAGGGACAATGGAGGTCACAGGGGACCGCCAGATTTTTTGTCCCAAAAATAAACTACCAATGCTTATAAATTATTTCTTTCAACATTAACATTCTTTCCCATGTGATTTTAATGGAATAAAATATAAAAAATTATGATGGGTAAGTACAAATAAATTATACTGTTTAATGGCGCTCAACGTGTAAATAGAAAAAATAGCATCTGGGGACTTCTGGAGAAAGAATTAAGGAAGAGACTAATGAAGAGTTTTGTGTGGAGTGTGCCATTGTATAGAGCAGAAACATGAGTATTAAGACGAAGTGAAGAGAAGCGAATAAAAACATTTGAAATGTGGATATGGAGAAGAATGGAGAGTGCGTAAAGGACAGACAGAATAAGAAATGAAGTTGTGTTGGCAAGTGTGGTGATGATGGATTTGGTCAGGAAGAAATAAAGGAATTGGTTGGGTCAATGGCTGAGAAGAAACTGTCTGCTGAAGGATGCACTGGAAGAAAAGGTGAACGGGAGAAGAATTCGAAGCAGAAGAAAATATCAGATTATAGACGACATTAAGATACATGGATCATATGCGGAAACAATGAGGTAGGCAGAAAATAGGAAAGATTGAATAATGCTGGGTTTGCAGTAAAAGACCTGCCCTTTGGCAGAAAATTATGAATGAATGAATGAATGAATGGAAGTCGGTGTGTATGCATGTAGGTTCAAAGCTTAAACCATTTGATGATGAAAACGACAACGATGAGGATTTCTCTATAAATATAAATGCATTATTCCGATTTAAAAGTATAAACTGTGTTATCATTAATTTTATTCATACTTAGGCCTACACAAATGTCTAGTCCCAAATTAAAAAAAAATAAATAAAAATCACTCCCACCTAAAAATCTCTGTATCTTTAGGCCGAGGATTTATCAAGCGTTAACCTGAAATTATAGGTTGGGGAAAAGCTCATAAAAGCCTACCGGTGCATAATTTTTACTACGCTGCATATTGTTGCGCATAACTTTACTATGTCGCATATCTTTAGACACGAAAATTTAAAGAAGACAAGGATAACAAGGGAAGACAAAAAGAACAAGGCGAAGACAAGGAGAACAAGGAGAATGTAATGAGAACAAGGGTAACAAAAAGAGGGCAAGGGGAATACAAGGAGGACAAGGGAAATACAAGGAAGACAATGGGAATGCGAGGGCAAGGTGAATGCATGAAGGACAAGGGGAAGACAACGAGGACAAGGAGAATACAAGGGAGACAGTAGGAATACAAGGAAGAAAACGGGAATATAATAAGATGCAAAAGACAAGGAGAATGAGGGGAATACAAGGAGAACGACGAGTATATAAGGGGAACGGGAGAATATAGGAAGAACAAGGGAGAAGGTTACATTTTTACATGTTTGTCAATTCTCAATTTACTCTCCATTAGTAGTGAGGGGAAAGATGTAATTATACTTCAAAACCCAGTAGGGTAATCGATCAGGCAGTATTCGAACCCACGCTCTACCGCAGGTGCGGATCAGCAGACAATCTCGCTACCGCTAACCTACGTCCGTGGCTAGTATAATATTTCCCCTTTTTAGGAAAGTAAAGAAATCAATTCCTGTTGAGTCGTGCAATTGTGACAACAATGAAGCTATTCTTGATTTTCAGAAATTGTACAACACTTTTATCTTGTGGTGAACTTGACGATAATTAATCGCTTACGATTATTTTTTTTATTTTATTTATTTTATTTTATTGGGTTATTTTACGACGCTGTATCAACATCTAGGTTATTTAGCGTCTGAATGATATGAAGGTGATAATGCCTGTGAAATGAGTCCGGGGTCCAACACCGAAAGTTACCCAGCATTTGCTCGTATTGGGTTGAGGGAAAATCCCGGAAAAAAACCTCAACCAGATAACTTGCCCCGACCGGGATTCGAACCCGGGCCACCTGGTTTCGCGGCCAGACGTGCTGACCGTTACTCCACAGGTGTGGACGCTTACGATTATAGCGGACAAATTATAAGACAAGGAAGTCATGTGCAAGTAATTTTATTGTCGGAAATCGAATGTAAGACCGTAATTCGTTGTCGCAATTGCTGTTGTTTGAGCCATAATAAACAGACTTCCTAAACATTTCAGATCAAATATCCCACTTCTCTATGGAAACAAATTGAATATTCCTGAAATGTTGGCTACACTAAAAACCGTGTAACTTACGACATAATATCTCATACAGTCCTACTATCTTTTAAGACGAGCTTTTCCCTACGAATGACATATTTTCCTTATTTTTATTTTTACTTCGCAATTCCATTTCCTTGCTTCGTGAAGTATAAAACTGAAATGTTTCACGTGACTTAGTGCTGCGACATTTTCATGTTCGATGTATGTTTTGAAGAGTAATTACATGAAGTAAATTCATTTTCTTTTCGTGTTGCAAATGCATGCAAGAACTTTCAAATCTTTTTGCACTTTTATTAATGCAGCTATGCTCACTCGTATAAGAGTTATAATATAGCTTTGATATTAATATAATATATAAAAGATAACAAGACTATATTATTAAAGATTAATCGTGTGTTAGGAATACGAATTACACTTTGTAATTTCAGTTTGATGAGATTTGAAATCTAAAACTGTGTCACAGATAGAGAAATTGATTCATACGTTGAATTAATTATGCAGAAAAGAGCCAAAAATTAACTATATATATAATTTATACCTAATTTAAATTATTTAGATTAAAGGAGCGAAGTATAGCTGAGACCAATCACGAACTAAAAGAAAATTTTCACCAATGAAATGGATGTTTTGAAAAGGTTTGTGGGAATTAAAGTAAAGAGCTAAAAATGAACGTATAAAGTAAATAATACAACACTCATTAAATGACACTCATGACACAACAGCATTATGGATATAAAATTTATCGATGATCTGGTTATTTCAAAGGAATGGAGGAAGACAGGCTGTCAGAAGTAGTAATGGATTGGGCATGAAATAAACGGAAATAAAGTAGTCGCCAAAATAAAAGGGTAAGTGTCGAAAATTATGATTAGAACTGAGGATAGATGATAATCGCGTGGGATAATTGGGGATAACAATAGTGGTTACAGAACCGAATTTAAACTAGATAAAATAAATAAATAAGTACATAAATAAATAATTATATAAATAAATAAATAAATAAATAAATAAATAAATAAATAAATAAATAAATAGGAAAATAAATAAGTAAGTAAATGAATTGTGAATAAATTTCTACTGTTCTTTATTTACTTATAGATCTTCTCATAGATACATTCAATTTTGTTATAAGTTACGACTTTCTCGAGCCTATTTCTCTAAACTTCGAGAAATTTTATTTTGGTTGTCGATTAATACCCTTCCGTTGTATTGTCCGTCGCCGAAATATACGAGTATCATCGTTAATTTTAATTTGGCTTACCACAGTAAAGTCCGCGACAAATTTTAAGAGATTTGTCTCATAATATGTTGTTGTGTCGGTGACATCTTAGTGTTGTCAAGTTATGATTGCGTGTAGTCACTAAAATATATTTCTTACTTACTTATTTACTTACTTACTTACTTACTATCTTATTTACTTACGTACTAACTTACTTACTTACTTACTTACTTATGGTTTAAGGAACCCGGAGGTTCATTGTCGTCCTCACATAAGCCCGCCATCAGTCCCGCAAGATCAATACAGTCTCTTCAATCATATCCCATGTCCCTCAAATCCATTTTAAAATTATCCTCCCATCTACGTCTCGTCCTCCCAAAATGTTTTCCTCCAGCCTCCCAACTAACACTGTATATGCATTTCTGAATTCGCCCATACGTGCTACATGCCCTGCCGATCTCAAACGTCTGGATTTAATGTTCCTAATTAGCCTATGTCAGGTGAAAACAATGCGTCTTATTCTGTGTTGGTAATTTTCTCCATTCTTCTGTAACTTCATCCCTCTTAGCCCAATTATTTTCCTAAAAAACTTATTCTCAAACACGCTTAACCTCTGTTCCTCTTTCAAAGTGAGAGTCCAAGTTTCAACAACCATACAAAACAACAGGTAATATAAATGTTTTAAAAATTCTAACTTTCGCGTTTTTGAGAGCAGACTGGATGACAAAAGTTTCCCAACCGAATGGTAGCAGGCGTTTCCCCACATTTATTCTGCGTTTTATTTCCTCCCGAGTGTAATTTAAATTTCTTGATCCCACATTTCGTTTCGAGATGCATGAGCAACAGCCACAAGAGGTGTGTCGTGAGAAACAAGTCATATATGAGCCTTGTTGTGAGCATCTTGGAGCACAATACCACATCACACATTGGACAGTTTTTGGGCTCATGTTCGGTGCCCGTGGCACGATCCCACGAGAAACTTTAAATCAACTTAAACAATTTAAAATTTCTGATGCAACGATTGATGCCATAGGATCTCATGTGTTAAAATCATCCTTAGCTATAATTAGTAATCATTTGTACTCAACAAACTTTTATTGTAAATGATTTCCTATATTTTCGTATCATTTATCTTAATGTTTTCTTTTTCCTTTCAAATTGTCACACAATTTGTTTTAATGATTATTCTTTATGAATTGATTATTAGGCCGATCTATTCGAACACTTATTTTGGGCAGCTTTTTTTTTTTTTTTTTTTTTTTTGTAAAAATGTGTTGCTCCAAGATATTTCAATTTTTCTACCTCTTCGAAGGATAAATTTCCAATCTTTAAATTTCCATTTCGGACAATATACTTTATCTTTTCGACATTTACTTCCAAACCTATCTCTTTACTTGCTTCAAGTAAAATTTCCGTGTTTTCCCTAATAGTTTGTGGGTTTTGTGCTAACATGTATTCACGTCATCCGCATAGACAAGCAGCTGATGTAACCCGTTCAATTTCAAAACTCCTCTGTTATCCCGGACTTTCCTAATGGCAACTAAAATATTTAAAAATATCACTACATATTTATGTTCAGTCTAATAGCTACAGACAATTCATTCAGATAAATTTCTCAACTACAGTTAATTCTAATGCCTGTCGCATCAGAAGTTAAATGATTCACGTTTTAGCCCCCAAAACACTATTTTGAACAAAATCATGCAGAAGTATCTTCTCTTGAGGCCACTCAAAGAGATTAATATACCTATACGATATAATATATATGGCGGAAGAGGCGGTAATCGTCTCATACGAATTATCGAAACACAAATAGTCGTGTCACTCAAGGCATTCTTCAGACTTGGAGAAGTGGAAAAGCCGATGACCCTGCGGTGACTGCGTTGCCTAAACTAGTGGTCGGCAAAGATTATGTCATATAAAATGCAGCCCGCAATACCCAGTAAAGGGACAATAGGAGTGAGAGGATACCCAAACTGCAAAACATTGAATGAACAAGGGGAGAGAGATCATGCCTTACCCCTCCGCCCTGTTTGTGTATTAAGGTATTGATTCGCGAATAACGAAATTCCGACCATTGACCTAGACCATCAGCTTCTCACGGAGGTGGGCCGGGTTCGAGTCCCGATCAACCCTGGGATTTTTCCTGAAATAATTGTAGTGACATTCTGGTGAACAGGTTTCCAGTTGGAGTTTCTCTCGGTGTTCTCTCATGTTTGGCATCAACAGTATTCCGTCTATTCTCCATTCCATTATCATTCCTCAGTATTTCTAGGTTACAGAGCTAGCGACGTGCTGTTGATCTTGGAAAGAGCGGAACTGCCTGCTTCGACATCTGGATACTCAGCGAATCTTAGTGTAATCGGCTATTGTGAGCTAGGATTGTTTGTAACACTCTAGCAGCAAGTCAACGTAATGATTCACTTGAAGTCTTAGATCAGCGGTCGTCAGCGGAGTGCACGCTCGTGCTAGCGTCTTTTACCCGCTAGCCCTGTAGTGCATTTATGGGAGCGGACGGGTAAGCAATATTTCGTACCATAAATTCAGTGGAATTCAATAGTACTAATAGTGTAATGAAGCACCCAATGTTCATATGCGTATTTAAGTAAGCATATTTTACATAGTTAATAAATACTCAGGATTTTCGTTTTTAATGTCAAATAACTTAAAAAAAAGTGACCTCTGAAATTGTGGAGTCGATTCAAAAGAGGAGGCAAGCCACAAATCCTGATATTTCACTGGAATGTGAGGAAATAATTTCTCCGGACTAAATTCTATGACAATATATTATTCTGATGGTGGGTAGCTATTCCGGACAGATTTCTTCGGCAGCGTTTATTATATATTCTTTCAACAAATCTGTGAATGGTAGGAGTTTTCTTCCAAGACGCAGAGAAATTTTGTAACTAACTCGAATACTGACATCATCTTCATGAATGTCTTCCTGTGAATAACACAAAGTACTAAAAAAATCCTCAAGAACGCTAATATGAGCGAGGCCGGCAGCATACTGCATGGAAATTCTTCCCGGTCAACCACGGACCGTCTCGGACGGTATCGAGCTGTGATTTCACCTGAAGTTTCGATCACTAGCGGACAACATATTTTCATTCTTCGCATGAGTGAAGTCTGCTGTGCACTCACTCATTCACGTGATTTGCTGCATGTCCAGCGTGGGTTATGTTCAATAATATAATTTTAATTGTTACATTGTATTTACGAGCATTTTCCAATTGAATTAAAAATGGATAGATTTGTTATGTGCATGCAAGAACCCCCATTTTTTGTTTTACATTGAAAAAAAATCATTAGGAGAAATCTAATATATAAAGTACAGAAAGAAGTTTTGAAAGAAATTTATGTACTTAAACTTCTATTTATGTGATTTTCTTGTTTTAAACGGATAAAATTATAATTGATCATTGTTACGATTTTGTCGTCGGTAGCTATCAGGTCGCAATTGAGAATAGCAATGTATGGAAAACAAACTACGTACGAAACTCTGTTCGAAACTGTCGACAGTTCTAGAAAGACAGAAACAGTCTTGTCTAGTATCAGACGGTCCGAGACGAAACTGTCTCGTCCAAGACACGATGTCCGATGCAGCATTCTGCGGACCTAGGGAAACGTTCTCTGACTAACTGCACATCAGTATCGGAATAATCCTGATAATAATAATAATAATAATAATAATAATAATAATAATAATAATAATAATAATAATACTTGTCTTATATTGATGTTTTTTAACTGCTCCACCATTTCGATTCTTTCGTCGTCTTTAATTAATTTGTCGTATTCATTAGCATGACAGTTGTCATAGTGACGTTGCAGGTGCATTTTCTTATCTATGACATTGAGTATCTTACTGCAAATTAAACATCTTGCTACATTTTCAAACTCTGTAAAAAATGCCTCCTCCCATGAAAGGTTAAACCACGCAGGGTTGGAAGATCTACGTAAATCACTATTTCAACTTTCTGCCATCGTGTACGTACACAAACCACCCACAAGTGTATAGTACTTACTACTCTAGTCTCCACTGATCGTCCGCATCACCTAAGGCCAGATTCCTCCCTCTCCCTACCTCGAAGCATGCACGGAGGTGTAGGCTTCTCTGCTCTCTTTACCCAATATCCATTTCAGAGAGTGCTGACGACCACTGTCTTAGATGAACATATAGTAGTAGTCTACTATGGTTCGCCCTCTTCTTTTAGGATGATGACGATAATAATAATAATAATAATAATAATAATAATAATAATAATAATAATAATAATAGTAAATGTGTAGTCTCTATGAAATGTTTAGTAAACTTTTTTAAATATTAGTGCAATGATAGACATTAATTAAGATTAAATTAACGCTTTTATACTCAATACTATTACGAGTTTAAAAATGAAACAGTTGGTTTATGATAGCTAAAATAAGATATGGAAAATGAATAACACAAAACCAATGTGATTTTTATAAATTGATTTTCAAATATTTGGTGAGCACTTTGATTTGTTTTGAAGTCTGTATAGGCTAATGGTAGAACTACGATTAATTCTAAACAACTGGCACCAGTTGGATTAGGCATCGCACTCGTTGATTGTTGACAGCATAGTGCCATTCACTATATTTCCGATGCTTTGTAAGTGAACTGCAGAAGAGAGGTTAGAAAATACTCTTTTCCTTACTATATTTTCTCGTACTTTTTCCAGCACATAATTTTCCTTTCGGCTTAATTTTTGGCGGTTCCTTTGCACGCTTTCTTTCACGGCACGAACTCGTCCGTTCAGCTTCTGATTTAGGAGCAACGAATTTGAGCCACATACCTGGACGACACAGTGCTTTTCAGCCACTTACCCTCGATTCAGTTTTGGATTTGAGCTACTTTATAACAGGAAGAGAAGACGCTTATAGAAATATTCTATTTTGTTACGTTGGCAGTAAAGTTAGGTTACAGAACTTTCCGTTCCACTTGTTAAGTTCAGACTGCAAAATGGCAGTCTAATACGGTAAATATGTTAGATTTGGGTACCAAATTAACTTATTCAGAATATAAGATGTTGGCTTACTTTTAAAACCCCGTAACTGCATTTGGGGAAATTGTACGAAGGAGTGAAATAACGTCTTTTTTATCCCCCAGCTAACAACTGTTATGCTTTTCTTAAATATAAATTATGGACACATTTGAAGACTTATGAGTTGTTATCTGCAGACGCATTTTGAAAATATACACATATTTCAACATTCTGAAAACGAGGTTTTAGAAGTAAGCCGACGAAATGCTGGCTAGCATACGAACATTAGTCTGCAATAAATTTACAACTTAATTACTTTTACAACATTAAAGGAAACTGGTAGGCTATTTGATTGCTCTAGAAGCACAGAGACAAAGACATTAAGCCCACTAAAGGAATTTGCTCATCCACGTTTCATGATCACTTAGAAATCGAAAATATGATTTGGAGCAGTTGGTAAAACCGTAATGATATCAGATATAAACAGCACACATATATATCCTGACATTTTAATTTAGCACTAATTAATAAAACTCTATTTACAAACCCAGCAACAGTCAACACATTAAAGATCATTCATGATTATATTTTTTCTTCGCGGATTTTGCCACCCCTGTCGCCTAGGCAGCAGGACCAGCGCCGTTCGCGCTCTGAACTGCTAGCTGTCCAGTAAGGTATTTGATTTCAGTCTTGCTATTCATTATGAGCACGTCTTATTCTTACTGACCTATATCAAATTATAAAGGCAAGTATTGGTTCGATTATATTGAAATAGGCTTACATTAATGCAGAGAAATTTAACATGTTTCAAAATCTGTATGGCCTTCCAATAGCTGCGGTGGACTACCATAGAATATGAAATTTCAGTGTGGCATACGGTAGTTTTCCTAGTAGCATTCGCAGAATATGATGCAGCTATAGATACACCAGGGCTCTGCTAGTTGCATAAACAACAGGAGATGATATGACGATATAATAAACATATTCTTGTATTCTTGTATTCTGGCTTCATGGTCTAGCGGTACGCATTCGGGCATTCGGGACTAGAAATCGTGAAGTTTCTGGTTCGATTCTCGTCCTGAGAATGAACATTTGTCCTTAAGGCTATGTGTACATAGGCGACAAATTGTTGAACGACATTTTTGTCGTTACGGTGTGTTCAGTAGGTTTGAATGAGCGTGTGTACACAGGCAACGACGCGACAAAAATGTGTCTGAGCTGTTGAAGGAGTTTTGGAAGATCTACAACAGTGCGACGACTTGTGTGTCTGACAACTAGGATGTGCCTAATGTAATCAGATGGGATCGTGTACACCAGCAACATTTCTGTCGACAGGACGACTATGTCTAGTTATTTTTCTACAGTTTCTTTCTTTGTTTTATAAATCATTTTCTTTGTGAGAAGGGACGGGGAATTTTAGCAGTGCTTACAGGCGGCACTACTCATAATCCCCTTAGCACAATACAACATTTTATTCGACAAATCTTAATAAATAATGATTATATAACTCAATTCCAAAAAAAAAAACAACAACAAAGAAATGCACATAATGTTTTATTATGATTTTCAATATTGAATTTTGAGTGCAATTTTCCAAATAACTCTACAAGCTGTAAATTTCACGAAATTGTTCACTTTATTTTTCGCGAATGATTACATTCGATTTCGCAAACATTCCTAAGCTGAGCATTTGTGTAGAATTTCGAAGGCCATCAAAAGTTGCATTCGTCATAGCGTATTTAAACATGAACAAATTAAAGTAGGTCTACAATATATTAAGAAAGTAATTTTTGGACAGTTTAAATGATTTCTTGAACTGACTCGCTTTGCTAATGTATCAAAATGTTCAATACTGAATGGATAGTGCAATTTTCTTAGTGAAATTCATAGGATAACTCTACAACCTCTAAAAATTCATTAAAGAGACTTAAGTTTTCGCCATTGAATACATTTGTTTTTGCAATTAAGGCCGAATGTTTTAATCGAAAGTGAATAATAATTACTATCGGTAAAATATACTCTTAACACACACTTTTAACATTGTATACAAAGAACGTTTTGGAGATATAAGACCATTGCACATATCGATTTCCCTTTCATTAAAATGTACTGTCGGTTAAAGGTTACCTAATAATAACCATTTCCATTGAAAGTCAATAAAATATATTGGTTGTCTGAAAATCAGTTTTTTAAATACTGTAAATCTTGCATTGTACTGGCAATTTTCAATGTATTGAAATCTGGAAGTAGGAAATATGTATAGTAAGTACGTTTTAAATTTGAATGCATTTTTGACGACATGTTGTCACGTGCTACAGATAGTGGTGGTGGTGATAATTTGGTACTTAAATATAAAGTAAATATGATATAAGAGTGTTCTGTAAAATTAAGTTGGTTGCTAGGAGCAAGGAGTGGATGAAAGTTTAAAAACCTCAATCGTTGCTTTTAATAACACTAACTTCAATAACAAAAAAAAGCTTTATAATAAATTATGTTAAGTAACAACATAACAATGAATAATTTTATTAAGAAGTGTAGGACAAAAAATATTATACAGATATCGTCACTGGTGTTTTAATATTTTCCCTTTGTAGAGTTTTTATATTTTGAAATTTCACAGAATATTCTACAAACCTTGCAGCTTCTGCTAAGTATAAAACCAATATATATAAAATGCCTCTTACGAGAAACAAATACGCTTTAGTCCTATGCAGTCCCACACTAGTTTTCAGTTTTCACTTTTCAAACTGCAAGGAACGCTATCGTGAGGGAAAATGAAGTATACTGCAAAGTGATTTCTCACTCCCATGTCGAGGAAGCTCCTCGCACGTTGTATGGATTAATGGGTTGAAAAGGAACTTCGTATAAAATGTCATTAAAATGTATTGCACCTTTTCAGCGCACGTAATTATATAACAAGGAGTAGGCCTTGCAATCGACTCATAAAGAGGTAGTGGCCTGTACAAAATACACTACTTCGATGCTAAAATTCCAAAGTGGCTTCTACCATACGACGAGCTCTGACATATTTATTTTCCAATTGGTGTCCTGCCGAGAAATTAAGTATCTAACTAGAGTCAAAAGTTCATAAAAATTGGAAATTCTCATTCTATAACGTAGTGGTATAAAATTTATCACGATAATTACCATAACGTTGAAAATTTGTATGAAACTTTTCAAGTGACAGTATTTCAGTGTAATAGGATGCACCCCAAAATTGACATTCACGTCGTCATTTTCAGCAAAACTGTGTCCGGTGAACAACCACGCCAACGACGCGACAGTTTGGTCTTTCACTTTTGCCATGCAGTTGCCAGCGACACAGGTTGACGACATTTTTGTTGCCAGCGTCATCATGGATGCAGTAGAAATAGCTGCTATTTATTTTGTGTCATACAGACTGGAATTGAAAATGACGACGTGAATGTCAATTTTGCGTGCATCCTGTTATACTTAAATAATAATAATAATAATAATAATAATAATAATAATAATAATAATAATAATAATAATAATAATAACAACAACAATAATAATAATAATAATAATAATAATTATTATTATTATTATTATTATTATTATTAATTTAATCTGGCAGAGCTAAGGCCAGTAGGCCTTTTCTTCAGTCCAGCCAGACTCTAATTCTAATTGAATACAATTGCTTACATAGTTATTACATTAATATCTAGACCACAAAACAACATGAAAGCAAATAATGAAAGTTGTATAAGTAATGTTAGTGTGACAATAATAAACATTGGTAAGAAATAGTTATAATAATAAATAATAATAATAATAATAATAATAATAATAATGATGATGATGATGAAATAATGTCACTTGAAAAGTTTTGTACGAGTTTTTTCAACGTTATAGGAATTATCCTAATAAGTTCTGTGTTAGTGAGTTAAAAAATGAGAATTTTCATTTGTTATGAACTTTTGGCTCTAGTTGGATCCTAAATTGCTCAGCAGAACAGCAATTGGAGAAGAAATGTGTCGTTGAAATTTTAGTTACTCGTTCTTCTTCTGCTATTGGCCCTTAAACCACTCAAATTACGTTTCCATTTTCAGACCTCATGTCACTTACCTCATATAATTATGTCAGCCGTTGGCCTTCCCTACCTTCCTTCAAGTCGTGTGGCCTTCCTCCAGACCACAGTGGTTTAGAAATATACTGCTGCTCAAAATGAGACAACTCACAAAATTCAAATTTTAACTACTTAAGACAAATTGTTAAGAGTACTTACCGATACTAATTATTATTCACTTTCGATCAAAACAGTTCGCCATAATTGCAAAACGAAATAGGCTACGTTCAATGGTGAAAAATTAAGTTTCTTTAATAAAATTTTAGAGGTTGTAGAGTTTTCCTGTGAATTTAATTAAGAAAACTGAACTATTCAGTATTGAACATATTTATAAATTATATGTCGATATTTTTATAAAGAATTAAGCGAGTTTCTATTATATAATGTGCATACTGTATGTATCAATATATAATGCATGTAGTGCCTTGGAGAGTACCAATTTTATTACTTGAACAAGAATTAAATTTAGCAAAGTAAGTCTGTTCAGGAAACCCTTTAAACTATTAAAAATTACTGTTTAACCCTAGCACTGCTAAGGGGGGGCAAAAATTGCCCGCACTATTTGTTTTATTTGTGTAGAATATGTAATTGTTGACCTGAAGAAACAAGATTGTAGGTAATTGTAGATTAATATCTCAAGTATATAATGACATGGACTTATAATTTTTATGATTTATTTAAATCTGCCTACCATCTTCATTTATAGTGCGGGCAATTTTTGCCCCCCCTTAGACATGGGTGTGACAATTTTTCTGTCTGAAAATATTGATCAATAATCAGATTAATATACATTGTTTGATTGTTGGTACCACTGGATATACAAATTTAATTCAAATTATGTTGTCATTGTTGCTTTTAAAGTAATAACTGTCTTGTTATTCAAACTGGAACAGTTGGAAATTAGTTGTGTGAAATGTGTCGTAATAATCAGAGTGTCAAAATGTCTCGGAGTTTTCTCACAGAAAAAGAGGTGACAGCTATGGTAAATGAAGATAATATAGATGATGCAAGTGATCCAGAAGAAGATGATAATGTTGTGACATACGACAGTGACACTGAATATCACAGAGAAATTGAAAGTGACTCAAGTTCGCGAAGTTCATCCCCTGATCAGCAGCACGCTTCTACTTCTAACATCGCTGTTATAGCAAGAAGTGGTAGGGAATATACTACTGCACCTCCAAGGCAAGTCCGCAGGTCAGTACAGAATATAGTGAGTTTCCATGAAGGTTTGACAAATGAAGGTTTGACCTCTAATGCGTCAGAATCTTTCAAAAAGTTTATAACTCCTGAAATAGTGAACATTATTGTGCATCATACTAACGAAGAAGCTAGTATTAGGAATCTAAAACTTACAAACACAGAAGAATTTTATGCCTTCACTGGTATTTTGATACTCATGGGTGCAAATAATGACAGTGAACTGCCAATTGATGATTTATGGGGAAAAGTACTGGGCAAGAACATCTACACAGCTACAATGAGTCGTATTCGATTTGGAGAACTTCTGTCCTTGATTAGATTTGATGATAAGCAAACAAGAACTGAAAGACGAAAGCAAGATAAGTTTTGCCCCATTTGTGAAGTTTTCTATAAAATTGACGAATTGTTTGTAAAATACTACATACCTAGTGCACATCTAACAATCGTCGAAATGCTCTCGCTCTTTCGAGGAAGATGTCCATTTAAAGTCTTTATGAAAGACAAGCCAGGCAAATATGGCATATTGATTAGGATGTTATCGGATGCACACACCCGGTACATTCTGAAAATGGAGGTCTATGCAGGAAAGGACGAGCGACCCGCCGAGGAACAGAGTGCAAAGGCAGTTGTTAGACGCCTAGTGAAGCCGCTGGAAGGAACCGGAAGAAATGTAACAACGGATCGTTATTATACATCCATCGAGCTAGCGGAGGAACTTTACAATGATGACTTTGGTGGGGACATTGAAGAGTAACAGAAAGCACATACCGGAAGAGCTAAAGAAGACGCAGGGTCGAGAGCTATATTCCTCTAGATTCTTATTCACAAACCCAAAAACAGGCAAGGCACCAGTTACCTTGGTTTCATACATCACCAGACTCAAGCCCACTAAGAATCTCCTACTTCTATCCACACAACATAATGATAGAAAAGTGGATGAGTCGACAGAGAAAAAGAAAACAGATGTTAATCTCTACTATAATGAAACGAAAGGAGGTATAGACAGCATTGATCAAATGACGCGACATCACTCTGTGAAGAAGGGGACTAGAAGGTGGCCACTATCTATATTTTTCACCTTGATAGATATTGCATGTCTCAATGGTGGAACAATTTTCATGAAAAACAATACCGACTGGAATAAGAAGAAGCATAATGTAAGAAGGCTCTATATGCTAGATTTGGGCCAACAACTAGTTAGGCCAGTTGTGGAAGAGAGAGCCAAGAATATTATAGGTTTGCAAAAGCCTATCATCTCTGCAATAGAAAGTGTTCTAGGGAAAACGCTTCCCAGTACTAGTGTAGTTGTTCCTTCTGGTGCATCGTATTCACGGGGAAGATGTCATCTCTGCTTGAAGACAAAAAGCTCTAAAAGGGAAAAAGACAAAATGACAAAAGTGTCTATAGTTTGCTGCAGGTGCTGTAAATATGTTTGTTCCACTCATTCTGCAAAAACAATCATATGCACCAATTGTGAAAATGAAAGTGAAAGTGAGTGAAAAAAAAAGCTATTGACAATTGAGCAATTTGTGACTTTGATTTTTAGTTTTGTTATTTGTGGTCTACAATAGTTTTGTTGATTACTTAGTACAGAAAAGCCTGAAGTTTAAATATCCAAAGCATTAGCCTATGTGAGAAATATACGTTTTATAAGACTATTTTCATAAATACTTATATGTGTGTCTTTTTTTAATGTTCCTGATATAGAAAATCGTGTAGTAACATAGTAAAGTAATTCTTAGTCTATTAAAAAATCAAAACAAAGCGCGGGCAATTTTTGCCCCCCTTAGCCATCCACGTGACAGATCGAAGCTTAGTAGTGCTAGGGTTAATGTATTGTAGACCTACTTTAATTTTTTCATTTTAAATACGCCACAACAAACGTAACTTTTGTCGGCGTTAGAAAATCTACAAAAATGCCTAGCTTAGAAGTGTTTGCAAAACATTTGCGAAAAATGAAGTAAATTTCGTAAAGTTTACAGCTTGTATAGTTATTAGGAAAATTCTACTCAGAATTCAATATTGAACATTTAGATACGAACATTATGCGTATTTTTTTAGAACTGTTTGCGAAACATTTGCGAAAAATGAAGTAAATTTCGTAAAGTTTACAGCTTGTAGAGTTATTAGGAAAATTGCACTCAGAATTCAATATTGAACATCTAGATACGAACAATATGAGTATTTTTTTTAGAAGTGTTTGCGAAACATTTGTGAAAAATGAAGTAAATTTCGTAAAGTTTACAGCTTGTAGAGTTATTAGGAAAATTGCACTCAGAATTCAATATTGAACATTTAGATACCTACATTATGCGTATTTTTTTTTAGAATTGCGTTATATATATCATTATTTATTAAGAGTTGTTGAATAAAATGTTGTATTATTCTAAGAGATTTCTGAGTAGTGCCGCCCCTAGGCACTGCTAAAATTCCCTGTCCCTTCTCACAAAGAAAATAATTTATGAAACAAAGAAAGAAACTGTAGAGAAATAACTAGAGATCGAGGGCCGGTCGATAGAACTGTTGCCGATGTACACGATCCCATCTGATTATACTATGTGCATCCTAGTCGTAAGACACACAAGTCGTCGCACTGTTGTAGACCCTCCACAACTCTTTCAACAGCTCAGATAATTTTGTCGCGTCGTTGCCTGTGTACACACACTCATTCAAACTTATTGAATACACCGTAAGGACAAAAATGTCGTTCAACAATTTGTCGCCTGTGTACACATAGTCTAAGGAGAATATTTAACACTTCACTTTCATTCCTAAAAATTTAGAAACTAAGTGTATATAGAGGATTTCTGTAGGTAGGAGGACCTCAGTGTTCAAGTTCTCAGAATGCGTTGGAAGTCTGAAGTATGAGAACTGTAAGATACAAAAACCATCAACAAGAAGGAAGGTAAATGTAAATATTGCTTATTGATATGTCATAATGCATTAGCAATAGAACACTTAAGTTACTACTTCAAAAAGAGACACTTCAAGATCGATGCTTGCTGGTGAAAAGTTGAGAAGAAGCCTAACATATATAAGCAGCACAAAGACACTTCATCGGTGCTTTCGGGTGAAAAACCGTACGTTTGTACTCCATTAGCCATTCTACCTAGTTACGAGCGTATGATGAAGTATCGTATTGTGATTAACACAGACGAACACCAGAGCAGGGTATAGTAGAAAGAGCAACGGTGTGAGACCAAGCGAGCGGTGACTAAACAATAACCAATAAGAACTACTTTTACATACCTCCCTAACCATCTCGAGTGGTTTGTGAATATAGTTCTCTAAGTAATAGACAACATTACAGCATCAGTATAATCATAATTATTTTATTATCATTATTATTATTCTTATTATTATTATAACAATTATTATTACCATTATTATTATTATTATTATTATTATTATTATTATTACTACTACTATTACTATTATTATCAGACGTGTTATTTAATGTTATATATTAGACAATGCTAATTAACAGTACTAGATAAGATAAGAATAAACATTTGGACACTATACATATTAGCCATATTAGAAGAACGCCAGCCAGGTGAGTGAGTGCAGTGACAGTGGCAGTGAACGCAGTGGTAACGGTATTATAAACTTTTCTGCAATCCTCTCCACCCCGACATCCCCACCGCCTTGAAACATGAACCAGGACATACCTCCAGACAAACCAACTACAGATCCACCTCGCTCCTCCCGCAAACGTCCACAATCCCTGGATAGACAAGCCTCACAAAGAGATCCAATACGAAAACCCCTCACGCCTAGTTTGACCTCCGAACAAGCCCCACCCGATGCATATACTGAAAGTGAAACTGACTCAATACTAATTATACACAACCCTAGCGCCACACAATTAAAAAGAGTACTGGCAGAAATAAGCATCCCAGTCCGATGGCACAAGCAACTGGCTCACCTGTATATAATCAACTTTCACACCCCCCCCCCCATCTCCAGAAATTCACGCTGCACATCCCTCCCACCGCCCTAGGACCAACTAACCAGACACAATACTTACTCCCGACCCAAGCCAAAAATCCAGCCCCCTGGACCTCACTCCCTCCAAATAGACCATACACTCCACAATCAGTTACCAATGAAATTGTCCTCCCAACGGCACAACACACACCACAACCCAACGGCCGCGACCTGCGGTTCCGTATTAACAACCTTTCCGCTAGCTTCCCACTGAAACTCAAGCACGTTGAACCAAATTCTAAACCTACAGCCTCCAGCCAAGCAGCACTCACTAGCAACCTTCAGCAGCCCCCGGAACTCCAGCCATCTCACCCAAACGTCATACGCATACAGAATCAAGCCGTCCACAACAACAGTCCCACTTTCATTTACAACAAATCTATACAACTCAATATCACTCCACCCAGACAAACATGGTCAGCCAAATACAACAGTACCACTCTCACTTTCATCTCCCCCCCCCCCGTGAAGACTTTCATCTCAAATGTTCCCCCCAGCACCTTCACCCCTAATGCAGATTTTAATATCCGTACTTTTAACCCTGCAACAATCTCGGCGTCCCAGAACTTTCAAATATCTAGAGTAACAAACGTAGTAGCAGGCGGCCGGGCTCCAGTAATTGAAACAACGGCAATATCACAGGCCATGAGAGATAAAGGCATCAGCCATACCCGCATCACTCGCATCGTAAATAACAACGGCCCCACACCTCTAGTCCGTCTCTTTTCTTCTGACGAGATAACCATCGCCTCTCTGTTGGACACAGGACTGCAGCTCTGGGGCCGGACATACCATTGGAAACCTCCCAAACTTTCGGCCAGACATCTTCCCTGCCGAAACTGTCACCAGTATCTTCATACAAAACAAAACTGTCTTCACCCGACAGTCTGCTTCCAGTGTGGGAAAGTTGGCAAAAACTGCTCCCATACACAACGGCCTCATCGCTGCGCAACATGCAAGACCGACGGACACTACACAGGACAGATGCACTGCCCTCTGTACCCCCGAGATGTTGACCTCCCCGATGAACCAACATACCACCCACTCATTAAAATACAAGCCCCACTCTCCCCAACTAAACCCAGCAAAATGCCTCCTCCTCCGCCACCAGAACTAGCAAATGACAACTTCCCAGCTCACACTAACCAACAACCCACACCGCATCAAACCTCTCCCACAATCAGCAACACTATATCATACGCGAAAGTAGCTTCCCCCACCACTCAAACTCCAACTATTCCTTCACCCCAACAAATCCAGGACTACATTGACAAAAGAATAGCGGCCACATTGACAGACTGGAAAAATATGTGGAAGAGAAGATGAGTCAGGCCATCAACAGTATCACCTCCTTCATCACCGCCACCACAAACAACACAACGCTCCCATCACGATTGGACGCCACAACAGCAACAATAAACGCAACAGCAAAGAAAACGATGAACAGAAAAGTCAATGTTACGCCCTATGGCAACAACATTGACATAATTATAACACCCATACTACAGAAAATGCAAACTGTAATTGGGACCGCTATCAACACAGCCTTAGCAGAGGGCTTCAATACTATCCAATGTCCCCATCCCACCCCGACGATCCCTCACAACATCCTCTTCTCTCCCTAACCAAAATATTCAATATGGGGTCTATCCGACTAAGACACTACATGACCATTATACACTGCAATATCAGGCACCTGTACAACAGCCGCACAGAACTCTATGACTTAATACAAGAAACGCAACCCGACGTTATAAGTTTAAACGAAACTTGCCTGAAAAAACGGACAAATTCAACATAATAGGCTATACAATCTACAGATACGATCGACCACCCACCTTCATACCACGAGGAGGAGCCATGTTAATGACCAAACAAGACTTACACGTGAGACAAATCACACTACCGCCCGTACCTCGACGACAATGACTGCGTCATAATCCGAATAGACGACGGAAACACCCATGTGCATGTGGCTTCACTGTAGTCTCCCCCAACAAGCCGCCTCCCCATACCCCTACAGCAGTATCTGAACACTCTCCCAAATATAGTTATAGCAACAGACATCAATGCTCACCATGAACTCCTCCATGACAACCGCAGAAACCCCAAGGGCACAAAATTAGCCACCCTACTTCCAACCCTATCCTACATCCAAATAGCACTACCAGCCCCCACAAGAACACCCTATCTCAATCAAAACTTCACCACACCTGACAAAATACTCACTTCCCACCGCCTACAACACCGTATAACAGATACCAAAGTTCTTGCCCCACTCAACACAGACAATTCACCAATCATCTTCAAACTGGTTTCCATCACCTACAGCTAAATTCCCGACAAGGATACCATACTTACGAGAGATTTTCGCCACGCAGACTGGAATCAATTCAAGACGCACATTACACTGACACTACCTGACATCGACATATCAAAGCCAGAAGACATAGACGACGCCGACGAAACGTTCGTACAGGTGCTTGAAACTGCAATGAATATATCCATACCGACAAGAAAACGCACCACGGACACACGTAGGCGACTACCGCCAGACATAATCAAACTAATAAAGACAAAGAGAGCATCGCACAGACTATACACACGGACACACGCAGACGAAGAGAGACGACTGTACCGTTCCCTTCAACAGGATGTACGAGAAACCATACAACGTTTTGAGGCGCACAGATGGAAACAATTTATAGACAGACTTGACCACAATAGAACTCACAATCCCAAACTTTTCTGGGACGTGATCAAACGGATACGAGGAAAACACGCAAACTCAAACCTCCCACTACGCGACGGACAACACATAGTACACGACACGCCTGGTAAACTAGATCTTCTCAGCCGCACACTATGAAATATACACATCACACCAGATCACCCATCTTTCAACCCCCAACATCTAGCATACATTACGCATCACACAGAATCCTGATCTCTACGAGCCGCTTCCAGCGCCACTTCCGCGATCGACCGACGACCCACTCATTGATATCACTCCGCTAGACATATCATGGGAACTAAGAGACATAACAAACTTTGCCCCCGGACCAGACCAAATCACCTACAACATATTTCGCCAACTTCCTCCCAAAGCACTAAATTATCTCGCAGAACTTTACACAGGATCACTCAGACTCGGGCATACACCAAAGCGCTGGAAACACTCCCACATTCTTCTCTTTCCTAAACCAGGCAAAGACGCATCTGACCCACAAAACTACCGACCAATCAGTTTGACAACAACCTTAGCCAAATTAATGGAGAAAGTTCTCGTTTCACGATTGCACGTCTATATGCGCAACCGCAATCATATCCCGACCACTCAAGCTGGATTCCGACCGGGAGCGAAGCTACACCACCAGCTGATACGAGTGCTCACTCCCATTGAAGAGGCTTATACACGTAGACACTACAGCGTCCTTGTTGCCTTAGACGCCAAGAGAGCCTTTGATACTGTTTGGATAGACGCCCTAAAATACAAACTCACATCCTTAAATCTGCCACACGAAATCACACGTTGGCTCTCCAGCTTCATATCCAACCGAACAGGACAGGTGAGACTCGGAAGGAACGAATTTTCTCGGACCTTCCAAATAGAAGCTGGAGTCCCCCAAGGCAGTGTCATATCTCCCAGTCTGTATAACATCTATGTGGCAGATATTCCCCTCCCTAATGATCCGTTAGTAGGACTGGCACAATATGCAGACGAGGTCGCATATTGGGCTACACACCCCGACTCCCCTCCGCTAGGAAGTTACTAAACGCAACAATCAGGCAGTATCTAAATTGGACCAATACGTGGCGGATCACAGTCAACACAGACAAAACACAGATATGCGTCTTCCGCCCAAAAATCCGCACTCGTGTCCTCCAGAACAACCTAATCACAATAGCCAACACTCAACTTCCACTCCAGCGAAATTTCACATATCTAGGAATACCCTTCACCTTCAAACTCTCCTGGATCGAAGTAGCTAAAGAAACCTGTTGGAAATATAACGCAGCCACCAGAACAATAAGCTACCTAAGTGGCATCGATCGACCTGGCTGTATAACCGAAACACTCCTCCGCCTATACAAAGCATTGGTTCGATCCCTATGCATACATCCCTCCATTTTCCTCACACAAGCTCCTCCAACGACCCAATCAAAATTCGAAGCCAGCGAAAGAAGAATTCTCCGCCAAATCTTCCACCTGCACAGACGCACCAGAAACAACACAGTTTACACTACGACAAAAACAAAGCCACTCTTCACACACCTAAACAACATAAACAGGAAATACACACATTCGGCAGTAAACCGCGTATATACACAACACATCTTCGCAAATCCACCGAACACAAACAACAGAACAACACTGCAGAAACTACTCTACAATTACCACCAGCGCCAACCACCAAACTAAAACACACAAACAAAACCGCAAACACGTGTTGGTAATTTTAATACTGTCTGAGGGGACACACGACAGCAAAAGAAAGGCAGATCAATAAAATAACTCTACCTCATTAAAGTTTCCATAACCATTCAGACGCTTCTGCCACCGGAAGGAGAAACTTTAAAATCTCAAAAAAAAAATATGTATGTACGTAAATATGTATGTATGCATGCATGCATACATAGTGTTCTGCCCAAGAGCAGGTCTTTAACTGCAAGCCCAGCATTTTTCATTGTTTCCAAATTCTTTCTTTCCTCTTAATCTCCCCATAATAATACATTAACGTTGTCAATCAGGTGATATATTTTACCCCGAGCTCTTCTCCCGTTCACCATTCCTGATATGTACCATATGTACCATTATATTAATACTAACTAGTCCCCTACAAATATAGCAAATGAACAAATTAGGTCTACACAAAATAAAAGGAATCAGTCACTGCACTCACACACCTACTGGCACTTATGGCAGAAATAGTTTCATATGTGTAAATATATTTATTGTTATTTATGTACAATGGCTGGAGAGGGCATCCTGTGCGTATAAGACCCTAAATCGGCCTCTGGCTCAAAGCCAGTAAAGTCAATAAACAACAACTTCAAAAATGTAAGTAAATCAGCGCGACAATATAGGCCCTATTCAAAATTATAATAAAGTTAATTTGAACATTAAATCGTGTTATATCGCTGAGATTGAAAATAAAACAAAATCCATACTAATAATGAAAATTACACAACCAAACACTTATGTGACGACTCAAAGCATAATTTCTAAACATTTAAATACTTAAATATTTAATGTCTAATTAAATGAAATTGAAGATTAATTCAGATACTTTAATCTATAATGTGCCATTCATATAGAAACTCTTAATAAACAATCAATTAGGTAACTTCTCATCGTTACGAGTTTCAGAAACATATTATTCTAAAAGAACTCTAATAAGGGAAAACTACTTACTTACTTACTTACTCACTTACTTACTTACTTACTTACTTACTTACTTGCTTACTTACTCACTGGCTTTTAAGGAACCCGGAGGTTCATTGCCGCCCTCACATAAGCCCGCCATTGGTCCCTATCCTGAGCAAGATTAATCCATTCTCTATCATCATATCCCACTTTCCTAAAATCCATTTTAATATTATCTTCCCATCTACGTCTCGGCCTCCCTAAAGGTCTTTTTCCCTCCGGCCTCCCAACTAACACTCTATATGCATTTCTGATTCTCCCATACGTGCTACATGCCCTGCCCATCTCAAACGTCTGGATTTAATGTTCCTAATTATGTCAGGTGAGGAATACAAGGCGTGCAGTTCCGCGTTGTGTAACTTTCTCCATTGTCCTGTAACTTCATCCCTCTTAGCCCCAAATATTTTCCTAAGCACCTTATTCTCAAACACTCTTCACCTGTGTTCCTCTCTCAAAGTGAGAGTCCAAGTTTCACAACCATAAAGAACAACCGGGTATATAACTGTTTTATAAATTCTAACTTTCAGATTTTTTGACAGCAGACTGCATGATAAAAGCTTCTCAACCGAATAATAACAGGCATTTACCACTAGGGAACACTACTGTAGAAAAAAGTATGTAATTGTGTAAGAGAAGTAACACATGCCTAGGATTTCCAAATAAATAGGTCTACCTATTTCATATCTTACACATAACGATAAAATTACCATTCACATGAATTATAACACTGATAACTAGCTTGAACCCCTATTGAGTATTCTACAAATGCATTTTGTTGGTTGTTACGTGATTCTGTACCAATTAATTAAAAAAGGAGTAACGTTTTTAAAAGATACCTTTGTCTCTGGTAACAAGTGAGTTAGCAGTTTTACTGCCTTCGCTATATCTGTCTTTAAATGAAATAATATTAACAGCTATAAAGTTGCCTCGTCAGTGTTGATTAAATGTTCGTTTCGGAGCTTTCAAGTGCTCGTGCAGGAGTATACATGAGAGGTTGCATGCTCTCTTGATATTATGAGCGGAGGACCCAACGGCGCGGCGTGCACAATTACAGGGAGCACAATGTTATTGTACACACCAAAATGAAGGTTAAGCAATAGTTCAGCCAGCTGACTGATTCTGACCAGCAGGATTTGATCTTCACATTCCGTGAGATTTTTGGAACGACTTCAGAATACAATTTCAATAAATCAACCCGCGTTATTGACCGTGCCGTGCTATATGCCAAGTGAAAAAAAAAACGCTAAACTGATGCATTAAACAATAAGAAGGCGCAACGTTTAAAAATGGAGCCGATAGAAATATATTAATGGCAAAACTGCAACAAGAATTGAAGGAAATATTTACGGTATGTGAAAGATTAGTATACAAACAATCTCTTAGGAACCCGTATTTTATTTTAGGCCCAGGGAACGTAGCCTACACTTAAATTACGGAAACACTCGTAAAAATGCGAGATTCTTCGTAATACAACGCTATATAATAATTTTTGTGCAAGGAAAATACTACCAATTGTTTAATATAGCATTATACCGCATCAAAAAGGTACGGTTACTAGCAATGAGGGTGTACTATACGGAACTTAGTTCAGCGCCTGCAAAGAATGCAGGATGTACGTATATATCAAGACTTACTCACCCCAAAGCTTCTTCAAATCGCCAGCATCCAAACTGATAACGTCCACAGTATAACCTACATAAAAACAATGACTAGCCACTATAGGTATTACACAGGATAATACAAGACCGAGTTAGGTTCATCTTCTCTCAATGTATCGAAAGATAAGGAGGAATCATGGCTGTCATTGTAATTGTCTTTATTGCTGTCTTCTCCGACATGTATGACGAAACTCTGTAATCTGTCGGGAAAAACATTATTTATTTCCCGTTCTGAATTTTGTTTACATGATTACTTATTACATTATTCGTCCTTCTGAATGGTTTTCTTCCTTTCTGAAGGACTCATATTAATTTAATGCCCTGGCAAAAAGGTGAAAGGTAACGGTATCCCCGTAACATGCCATGAAGGCACTTGGGGGACAAGGAGGTAGAGCCCCATGCTTTCCACGACCTCGGCACTAGAATGAGATGGTATGGTCGGCACCACGCTCTGACCGCCTTTTACCCCCGAGAAAGACCCGGTACTCAATTTTATAGGAGGCTGAGTGAACCTCGGGGCCGTTCTGAAAGTTTGGCAACGAGAAAAAATCCTGTCACCACCTGGGATCGAACCCCGGCCCTTCCAGTCCGTAGCCAGCTGTTCTACCAACTGAGCTACTCGGCCGCCCATTTAATGCCCTGGCGCTATCATAAAATATGAAACGAATTTGTATCACAATTAAAACACGAATGATGACACAATTCAAGCCGCGTCTGTGATTTCTCCCTAGCGCACGTTGGTTCGATGCCCCCCCTGGTCGTGATGGTATTGTGGTGGACAAAGAAGATATTGAAGATAATTTTCTCGAGTACTCCCATTTAACTCTCATTCCACCAACACACTCTATCCCCCCCCCCCATAATTTCATCTATAATCTGTAATAGTTAAACATAGGCTTGGACGAAGTCTTGGGGACAATACGGATTTAAGAACTTTGTGCACGGGGTCTGGGAATGGGACCTGGCTCTGTAGGACTGAGACAAGGTGACCCACTTGTCGACATCTTATTTACGATTGTCACTTTTCTTTTCTTTTCTTTTTTCTCTTTTTTCTGTTTTCCGCTTTCTTAAACTAATACGTACACAACACCCATGCCCGAGGCGGGACTCGAACCCACAACCCTTCGGACCAAGCGATAGAGACATGCCGTGCCCCTACCGCTTGAGCCATCCGGGCAGGCAGTCACTCGGACTATCTGTCGGATTGAAACAATAATCGCATGTAGAGTGCATAATGGGTCAATGTCAGCCTTAGTAGGCTAGTGGATACATCTCGAATCCGTCCCTCACAAACCTGGTGCACAATAAACAAGGAACGGACACGACAACGAGAACGAGAACGGAATTTTTTTTAAATATATATACTGTACATGGGTTGTAAATAAAGTAGTGGCAACACTACCGAGAATGGGTCATAGGCATTCGCATTCAATACGAGACAACTGGTGATCGTAGTAGGAGATATTGTCGATGTACCCAGTAGCCTGCTGTACATACATACATACATACATACATACATACATACATACATACATACATACATACATACATACATATGTTACCGGCGTAGCTTAGTCAGCCGATCCGATATGCGTTCGGGCGCGGGTTCGATTCCCGCTTAGGCTGATTACCTGGCTGGGTTTTTTCCGAGGTTTTCCCCAACCATAAGGTAAATGTCAGGTCATCTATGGCGAATACTTTGCCTCATTTCGCTATCACCAATCCCATCGACGCTAAACAACCTCGTAGTTGATACTGTACTTACTTACTTACTGGCTTTTAAGGAACCCGGAGTTTCATTGCCGCTCTTACATAAATCCGCCATTGGTCCCTATCCTGAGCAAGATTAATCCAGTCTCTATCATCATATCCCACCTCCCTCAAATCCATTTTAATATTATCTTCTCATCTACGTTTCGGCCTCCCCAAATGTCTTTTTCCCTCCGGAATTCCAACTAACACTCTATATGCATTTCTGGATTCTCCCATACGTAAGTTACTACATGCCCTGCCCATCTGAAACGTCTGGATTTAATGTTCCCAATTATGTCAGGTGAAGAATACAATGCGTGCAGTTCTGTGTTGTGTAACCATAGTTGATACAGCGTCGTTGAATAACGAAGTAAAATAAAAAAATACATACATACATATATACATAAGTGTTCTGCCCATGGGCAGATCTTTCATTGCAAACCCAGCATTTTCCAATCTTTCCTATTTTTTACCTTCCTTTTAGTCTCCGCATATGATCCATATATCTTAATGTCGTCTATCATCTGATATCTTCTTCTACTCCGAACTTTTCACCCATTCACCATTCCTTCCAGTGCATCCTTCAGTAGGCAGTTTCTTCTCAGCCAATGACCCAATCAATTCCTTTTTCTCTTTCTGATCAGTTTCAGCATTATTCTTTCTTCACCCACTCTTTCCAACACAATTTCATTTCTTATTCTGTCTGTTCACTTCACACGCTCCATTCTTCTCCATATCCACATTTAAAATGCTTCTATTCATTTCTCTTCACTTCTTCGTAATGTCCATGTTTCTGCCCCATAAAATGCCATAATGAATGATAAAACCGGTTGCTATGACAACAGATGTTATTGTGGGTGGTTAAATGTAGAACACTATTTTTAAATGCTCTAAAGCATGTTGACATTGAGCAGCGATCGTGGATAAAGATCTAGGTAGCCCGTGATAGAAATGCACGCCAATGTCATCAAGGGTTACTTGAAGCTTTTGACAACGATGCACTACCGTATCAGACGGTTGCAAGATGGGTCTCTGCATTTCGTACGTGTAGGAATGAGATGACACATGTGGCTGGCCCATCCATTTGTGACGAACAAGTAAAGTTGGTGAAAGGTCTCCTTGCTGTTGACCATCACTTGATTATACGAGAATTATCCATCAAGGTTGGACTCGGTCATCAAACTGTATTGCACATCCTAAAGAAAAACCTCCACATGTGAAAAATTGCAACACGCTGGGTACCTCATAACGTGACAGAAGCACAGAAGTGACATCCATACGCAATAGATCACCTCCACGTACAGAGATACCTCAATTGAAGGGGACGTATTCCTGCAACATATTGTTGCCATTGACAACACTTGGGCACGGGCGTCAATCTAGTTAAGGGCACCACAAAGGATCACCACGTCCAAATAAAGTGCGATATGAACCCTCTAGGCTGATAGTGACATACGACAGGTGTTAACGTTAGCCTTGCCGTACCTCAAGATCAAAATGTCAGTGCAGCGTACTATCAATATTTTCTCGAACACAACCTACGTCCAGCAAACGTCCAATTTCCTGAGAGACAATAACCTTTCATCTTGCATGATAATGCTCGTTGTCATGTCGCAGGAGCAGTAGCTGAATTGCTACAGAGATGGGATTGGGAAGTATTGGAACATACTCCGTATTTTCCTGACATGAATCCTTGTGACTATGACTTGTTTCCACGGTTGAAAGAACCATTTACAGGTAAGAGGTTCTCAGATATTGCATCAGTGTTTCATTCAGTAGGGCAATCCATCAGCGAGATCAACAGAAACAACTTCGCTAACAGCATTCAACGGTTACCACGGATTTGGCAGAAGATAGCTACAGGGACAAGTTGGTGATTATGATTATATTGAAGGGATGTAAATGTATTTTCCATGTAAGTTCAATAATATGTTCGTACTGTCTATGTTGCCACTACATTATTTACAACCCTCGTATTTAAATGTGAACATTCACAATTAGTGAAAAGTTTACCGGAGCCCGGGAACGGGAACGTGAAAGTTGGCAAACTTTTAACTTTGCTGTTCTCGTTTCCGATCACAGTCTATTACATTCATAATGTCATCAAAAAGCTATTTGTTCGTCTTATATTTTGTAGCAAGGACGTCGTGACATAATTTCTTCTTCATCCACTGCTCGTAACTAACCCAGAAATTTAGTAAAATTACTTTCAATATATGCTACGCGTATATCTGATCAGGTTACCACGTGAATTGAATTCTTAAATATTCCGTGCATAAACTTTGAGGTTGGTTAACCTGTGTTTATGTTGGCTGGCTTGTACACATGAGAGAATGCCAGTGGTCAATTGAAGACCTTCCTGGTATAAGGATGTAACGAACAAAACTGTTATTTCTGTTTCAGAAAAAAAGAAAATAATTTCAGGGACATATTTCATTATGCCTATATTTACTATCACAACCATTTGACTAAACAACATTCATTCAGCCAGAGAACGTAATAATTTGTTTTAAATAAATGCTTTAAAATCACTTTTTCAAACTACACAACGTATTTCAAGAATCTGATGTTATCTTCAATTATACACAAATTACATCAGATTGCGTAATATCGACTTTATGCACTGTTATTGACACGCATAACGATATGAATAGTCGTTTCCGTTCTCCGTTTATTGTGAATAAAAAAATCTTCACGTTCACGTCCTCCGCTCCCCGTTCTCGTTTACGTTCCCGGTTTATTGTGGATCAGACTTAAACGGTTTACTTCCATAATCACGCCTGGCTGAAGTATTAGTCGAAACAAGATAATTGTATGAATGTTAGCTCTCTTAGTGAGTCGATTCTTTGGTGCTGTGGTGATGGATAGTGATGACGTCCAAGAACTATGCTACGATATTAGTTCTTCTGAAGGAGGAGGACGAATCCTAACACGATATCCCTCTGAAAGAACTTTTACACTGATCTCCAGCTGGGCGCAATCCTAACTCACGCCAGCTGACTACATTAAATTTCGTTGAGTTTCAAGGTTTCGAGCTGGAAATTCCACTTGTCTCTAGACCAGCCGGCGTCGGAGAATGATATGAAGATGAGGCAGAATGATGTTGATGCCTAAAATGGGAAAACGGGGGAACTCCGAGAAAACTCCTACTAGAAACTTGTCTACAACAAATGTTACTATGAATTTTTTCGATAAAAATCCCAGACGTGATCGAGACTCGAATAAGGACCGTTTATGTGATAGACAGAAGGTCTAGAGCGATCAGACACGTAGGGACTTGTGCTGTGAAATAAATTTTAATTGCAATATAGCTTCACATATAATCTGAAATTTCTTAAAGTTCCATTTTCAGTAAGTGCACGATCTACAAGTTTGCGTATAAGTCTGTATAGAAATGTTACCGTGTCTTCAATCAAGACTTTTCATTAATTATATTATTACACACGTTGAATGGTTGACGTCATCCCTTCAGAGCACCTGTGGTCATTTCTCACTACTACCCACCCCTAGATTTCCCTCTAATATTCCTCTTCTGACAGAGCCGGTAAGCTGGGTCCCGTGCAGTATTCTGGCGTCTAGCGAGATGAGATTTGTCATTGGGCGTGAGGAAGATTTCCTAAAAAAACTGGGTAGAGTCAGGGTTAGTTGCTGATAATCGATGAGTGCCGGGTTGTAAAACATGTGTAGGTCATAAACATCAGAATTTTACTTCTGTTTCTTTGTATTCATACAGTAACAATACTCTCCTGTCATGTTTGATTTTCACTTGTTTTTAATCATCCCGCTTGTTTCTACTCCTTTGCCTTTCAGGGAGAGAGAGAGAGAGTCTTTCTCTATAATAGGCGATATCGTACAATCTGGTTATAGTACATCACAAAGATATTATTTTCTTACTGTCTGCTACGTTAGTGTCAACAGTAATTAAAGTGAAACTTTGTTAATGATAGGACATTGTAGCGTAATATTCTAGCATTATTAATAGTTTCGTATTGTATAGTGTGAAAGTGGCGTCCTAAGTAGTCTTCGTGTTATTATTATTATTATTATTATTATTATTATTATTATTATTATTATTATTATTATTATTACTATATCATCAATATTATCATTCTCATTATGTTGATTTGTGTTTCAGTTTGATGTATAAACTCATCATTTACATAAATATATTTACATTTGAAGGGTGTCGGAGGAAAGAGGAAATGTAAAAAAAATCCAGAAAAACAAGTTTTAACACCTGAACATTCTGGTTCTTAACCAGTGTACCAAATGTTTCACGTTATCTTAAACGATTTTATTATTGTACAGTACTGTAGTCCTAGTTGCTACCTATAATACCGTAAAATCGCTAAATTAAACATTCCTTGATTCCCCCCAACACACTCATTAACAAAACTTTAAAACTATCTTCTCTACAGTGTTTCCTAAACCCTTTTCATACGTTTTTCGAAGAAGCTATTACTTTTGGTTCTACAACTGCAGTTTCACCAGTAATTCAACTCTTATAACAATAGACTATTCATTCACTCATTCATTCATTGTGTTCTGCCAAAGAGCAGTATTTCACTGCAAACCCAGCATTCTCCAGTCTTTCCTATTTTCTGCCTTCCTCTTAGTCTCCCCATATGATCCATATATCTTAATGTCGTCTATCATCTGATATTTTCTTCTGCCCCAAACTCTTCTCCCGTTCACCATTTCTTCCAGTGCATCCTTCAGGAGGCAGTTTCTTCTCAACCACTGACACAGCCAATTTCTTTTCTTCTCCCTGATCAGTTTCATCGTCATTCTTTCTTCACCCACTCTTTACAACACAGCTGCTTTTCTTATTCTGTCTGTTCACTTCATACGCTCCATCCTTCTCCATATCCATATTTCAAATGCTTCTAGTCACTTCTCTTCACTTCGTCGTAATATCCATGTTTCTGCTCCATACAGTGCCACACTTCACACAAAGCACTTCACTAGTCTCTTCCTTAGTTATTTCCCAAGAGGTCCGCAGAAGATGCTTATTTTTCTATTGAAAGCTTCCTTTGCCATTGCTATTCTCCTTTTGACTTCTTGGGAGGAGCTCATGTCACTGTACACCTCAAATATTTCAAGCTGTCCACTTGCTCTATTGCCTCATTATTTCTATGATCATAGTCTTCGTCTTGCCAGCATTTATCTTCATTCCATACTACTCACAACTGTCATTTAGCTCCAGTAGCATATCTCTTAGTATCATATGCTAATAGACTATGAGATGTGTTTACAATATTGCTGCAATAATTTCTTCTTTCTTCAGCATCATCGTTCCAGTTTTGCTATATTATTGCTAAATCATTCTTTACATTTGCATGATATCTATGGTTTTGCACGGGATTAAAAAAAACAACAATAACTTAAAGATGAATGCTCACAAGAGAAGAATTTCAATTTTAAAACACAATCAAAGTCAAACAAGCAATTAATCTGGACTTAAAGCCTTTCTTTTATTTTTGTTATACTTTTAGTCAGACAAATACTATTATTTTGAACACATGTATGAGAAATATAAACAGAATTATCACAATATTACATACAGATCTCTAAAACATAGAGGCCAAATATGGGAGCAGAATAGTGATGTTAGGGATATACAAGGAAATACAGAATGTAAAACTACGATGTTTATGAGTTGTACATGTTTTACTGTCACGTAATCTGCTATAATGAGGGACGCATTCTGTTCCGAATTGAACAGCAAATCTTCCTCACGCATATTTTGTCCAAGAAAAGCTCATACAATGAACCCCCATGTCCCTGATGAGAAACTATCAACTGAGTTACTGTTGGATCTTCATCTTGGTGTGTACAATGAGATCGTGTTTCCTGTAAGTGGAGTGCTCGCAGTCGGTTACTTTCCGCACAATACCAAGAGTATGCAATGGTCTTGCTTCTCTCAGTCCCAGATCTTTTCTTTAAGCTATCTTGTCACTCAATACATCTATCACAAGATATGAAAGATATCAATGGTTCTATCAGTCTTACATTTACTTTACGTCTGCATCTTATTAGTTCATTTAAAACGTACTAGGCTTCGTGTGCAACGGAATGCACTTCAGCACGAGCACTTGAAAACTCCGAATCTTGAACCACCATATGTTATGCAGTTCCAACAATGTTATTGAAAAAAGCAATTCTATAAATAGTGCTGATGTGTGTTTCTCGATGCTGAAAAGGTAAACTTCACGTATTGACCAATAGCTGCAGACGGCTATACACACCACAGCGATGGTGATAAGTGGAGTGCAGTGACCTTCCTGCCGATCGCACCTCTGACAAAACGAAACGAAATAATAGTGTCATTTTTATGCTACGCAAGCTTGTTACGCACAGCCAACGACCATCGCTCCGCGCAAGAACCCTACGGAATAACTCTCAGTCTTTATAACAGCGTACTGCGTGAATTGATATACAGCAAATAGCATACGGGACATTTGGCACACTACATGTAGATACATTTCACTTTCACTTACTGGTAAACTGATAAACGTTTTATTTGATGTAAGAGAAATTTAGCATAAGACTATAGTATATACTTTATAAAATTTATGTAACTTAAGTTGTTAAATTTTATATAACAGAATTCACTCTCAAATTTAAGTACAATAAGTAATAAAGTCACTGTCAATATTTCATCATGCAATTTACAAATTAAAATTATAACTACATGTTCTTACATACGGCAATCTATGACCCTGTTCTCTTCTTTGTGTTGGTGATATCTTTGTACGATATTTTGGAGTCTTCTATTAAGCCTAAGATATTCTGCTTTGGGATTTATTTTCAATTGCCGCCCAGTATTCTATTCTCTTATCGATTGCACCATATCATGTTGTTCTTTCTGTATAACAGATAGTAGGGAATAGATAGCAGGATGCCGTTTGCCGACCATCAATTTGAAACGGTTATGCCAACCTTCCACAAGATTGGTAGAACGGGGTTCGTTGTTTAATGCGGCTTCAAATTAGTTCTATATTGCTGGAGGATACCTTGGTTCAACTGTTCTCCTTCTTCCTTCTGCTGCTCTTCCGTGTACATAATTAACATTGAAATAATCTGCTATATCAATGAATGTGTCCAGAATATTATCATATATGGCATCAAAGACTCGAGGAACATCGGCTTTTTGTACAAAAGCCCAACTTACTAATGAATGAACACCAGTTTTCACTCTTCTGTCTTCGGGGTCGCTGTAAATTCTTTGAAGATCATAATTTTGCACAGCGCAACACACCGATTTCCCAAGGTGAAAAAAGCATAATCCGATGTTTGCCTGAGGGAACACAGTTCTCACAGAATTTATTATAGCGTTTCCGAAGTCACTTATAACAGTGATTGATTGTAGATTGATGTTGGCATTTCTGGAGAAATTAAAAATTTCTTGCAGTACCTGTGTAAGTACTTGTTTTTACGTAAGTAGCGCGTATACAAAGGGGAAAGTATTTTCTCTGTATATTCCATGAACAGTGAATACTTGTGTCATTGTGGGTGGTGAAACCTTGAATGTGCCGTCAACAAGCCACACAGTGCATTACTCAAGTGTTTATTTATTTTATTTATTTATTTATTTAAATTTAAATATACAGAATAAAGAATATAATTACAAAACAAACAATAGAAATAGAAATAAAATAATACAAGTAATATAAAAAGAAGATACAGTAGTATTAACAAAATTTGGGACCGAATGAGCAGCGCTCGTGCTCGGTCAGAGTTCAGATATAATATTAAAATAAAAAATAATAATAATAAAAATAAGTAAGTAAAATAAAATAGGAACTAAAATATAATTACAGCGGCAATGGAATTATATAGTATAATATTAACACTAGAGAAGAATAATATCGCACGTGAAAAGTAGGACTAATATATATTTCAAAATTATAGAATACAAATATAATATAGGTTGATTAATTCATACACATAGGCTATAAATTTATTTAATCAAAATTGAAGATATTAACACGTTTCTAATTTTCTTGTTATATGTTAGTGGAGAAAGTTACACAACACAGAACTACACGCATTGTATTCTTCACCTGACATAATTAGGAACATTAAATCCAGACGTTTGAGATGGGCAGGGCATGTAGCACGTATGGGCGAATCCAGAAATGCATATAGAGTGTTAGTTGGGAGACCGGAGGGAAAAAGACCTTTAGGGAGGCCGAGACGTAGATGGGAGGATAATATTAAAATGGATTTGAGGGAGGTGGGGTATGATGATATAGACTGGATTAATCTTGCACAGGATAGGGACCGCTGGCTGGCTTATGTGGGAGCGGCAATGAACCTCCGGGTTCCTTAAAAGCCATTTGTAAGTAAGTAAGTAAGTATGTTAGTGGGTTACATGTTAGAAGTTCTGGGTGTAATTTAGTTAAAGCATTGTACAACCGAGGGCCAAAATTTATGCAGATCATTATTAGCTGCGTGGTCCAAATTATCAAATACTGTACATGATACCTATTACCTCTCACATTAACGTTGAAACTCTCGTGAATTTCAGACGACTCTTCCAATATTCTTGGATTAAGAGGCAAAAGTGCTTTGCGTCGTCGCACCGTGTGCAATTTTTCCAATCTAGGTGGACAAAAATCAAATTTCGACTTGTTAAGTTAAGCATACTGTAGGTGAATAGAAATTCATGTTCTTTAACATTTGGAGAATACTGTGAGAAATAGCTTTTACTGTTTTGTCAGCAGCAAGCTATATTTGGAAGAGTATGAACGAGTTCTTACTAAACACATCTCGTTCCTGTTCAGTCGTAGACACACAGGCTTACTATGTGAATGAGTAAGTGCTAATTGTTAGTAATTTATTTTGTTGTCAGATATGTAGTCTGTTCAGATAGGTGAGTTCTCACTAATGTAACTTCAACTTCAATTTTCCAAAGTATTTTTCTTCTTACAGTACGGTTTAAATATTACAGTTGAAATATATATTTTTCTTAAAGTTCTCCAAATATAATGTGAGTTTTAGTACAGTCGGTCACGTTCGGTTACAACAATTCTTTTGCCATTTAGTACAACATTATTTAGTGTGTTGAATCCTTCTTTTAACGTTTGCACGTTCTTGCACATTTTTCAGTAATTAATTTTGATTTTTAGTGCTGAGGAATACGGTAACGCGTTTGCTTAACAGCAGAAAATAATAATGTAATAAGGAAGTTTTTAATCGCTGTGTGAGTGTTTAGGCATGAAAAATTATTCACATGACATCGAACATCAGGTTAAAAATACATTGGACACATTTTCATCTAACCTTAACAAACTCACCGTGAATCAGAACGCAAATGTAGTAGTTGAACAATATTAATAACTTCTCTCCTATCTAACATATTTTTATGAAACTTTATACAGAAGTTAGAGGTAGCACATATTTTGTGTCTACGAAGTCTCATTATGTTTTTAGAAAAGGAACTGCTTCTATATAGTGGTGAATTTAGACAAAATTAATAACTTCTCTCCAATATAATATATTTTATGAAACTTTGTACAACAATTAGGCCTATAGGTAACATACAAATGTGATCAGAGTTGGTACACAAAAAATATATGCTACCTGTAACTCGTGTACAAAGTTTCATAAAAATCTGTTAAGCAGAAGAGAAGTTAATTTTGTGTAAATACACCCCTATAAAGGGGTAGTTCGTCTTATGGAACCGAAATATAGCTTGTACACAAAATATATGCTATCTGTAACTTCCGTACCATGTTTCATAAAAATCTGTTAGATAGGAGAGAAGTTATTAATTATGTCTAAAATCACCTCCCATAAAGGGGTAGTTCCCCTTACTCAAACGTAATCACAGTTTATACACAAAAAAATATGTGCTACCAATAAGATCTGTACACATTTTCATAAGAATCCGTTGAAATCCAGAGAATTTATTAATTTTGTCCATCTAGATTTGCGTTTTTTTGCACACTGTGCGTGGGTTCAAATTGCGACGAATTGTAATTGGTATATAGGGTAGTATATCATCATCTACATCCTCATAATATGTTGTCTTATTATTCTAATAGGTGGCTCTTCGAGATGAGAAGATGCATCTCTTTTTATGGCCACTATTTTCTTTTTTATTGTTACCACTTCCTGATTTGGAGCATAGTTGTGTTCTGTGTGCTTAACAACTGTAGGATTGTAATCATTCTCAGTGACCGCTCTTTCTCGGCATCCTTCTTTCTTCACACACAACCAATAAATTCTACCATTATTTTTAAATTTTCTCTGTTTATGAAATAAAAGCCCTTGATACGAAAGATGCGAAACGTTTCTATTTGTGAGGATCAATTCTTCTATCATCATGAATAATCTTACATTGAAATTAAAAAAACGAGAATACACAAAATGAAACTATGGATATAGGTTTCCTGGAAACAATAACTATTCATAGTTTTGTATTATGTTATGAAACGTTCGAAAAATGCTAAGGGACAATATGTCAAATTACAGTAAAGTTCCCAAATAAGAGACACTCTTTTAACTGTAAATAAGTGAGGTTAGCAATAGACATTTTTAATCTTAATGAGTGGAATACGTACAGCATTTCGTCTATTTTTAGAATTGACAATACAAATTTTAGTCAGTTCTTATTATTACTTTCAATTATAAAAGAACTAAAACTCGGAAATAATGACACTTTGGAAAGGGGTTCCAAATAAGAGATACGTGTGTTATTTAACTTTATTTTTGAACATGGACAAAAATTATTATCATTTGACTGAAAATTGAAGCAATATATAACATTGTGAAATCATTTAGATACTTTAATAAATTCAGAAACATTTCAAAATTGATGGGATCAATGCAACAATGGTCTAACTCCTCTCAACAGGAACTCTGTTTTTATTTGGCATTTTTCCAAGTAACATTTAGATAGTTTACGAAAAGAACACAAAGTCGGTCAATCGGACATGAATATACTAATATTATTTCGGCTACTATTGATAAAGTTAATATTTTGCTACAGAAGAAAAATATCCTTCGATCTCCATATTTTAATTTCAAGTTGATTGCACTTATTTTACCGATCCCTTTAATTGACACAATTCTTATTTAAGTATATTGAGCAAATTGGACAAATGAAATGTTCTTCATCAGTGCTGCAGCCTTCGTGCGCCCAACGATGACATTTTGAACACTGATTCAATTTCTCCCCACTGGGCCCTGATGTTCTCTGAAACAAATCCAGTGCAAGACAAGCACTCTCCATCATCGTAATTTTCTCCATATTTCGAGTCACTAGAGTTAATTAATTGCATTTCCACATAGGATTCTTCATCACTGGACGAACACTTGGACTGAGTTTTCCTGCGGTTTTTGTTACTTTTCGAACAACTTCTTGCGAGCTCCAACTTTTCTTTGTTTTTCCTTACCTAAACTCTCTCTCATTTGCTTCTGATAAGAGCTGATATTGTGATAGCTCCTTTTCCTGCCTTGGATGACTTTACATGCAACTACCCACTGATTGAAGCTTGCGACTCTTGAGGTGGTTGTTGCTGCTGCTGCTGCTTCTGTAACTGTAATATAACTAAAGTCATCGTTTCTGGCGCGCGACACAAGTAATGGGAACGTTGAGAGCGAATAACTTATCTTTGTGGGCATGAAAGCTGACAACCGTGATTGGGGGGTTGCTGACGTCACATCTGTTTAGGAGGTGGACACTCTCAGCCGAAGTGGCAACAGATGCCACTGACTGGTCAGTGTACTCAAGGACACATCCCAGAAACGCAAAGTGCGAGTGTCTTGCCTTTGATGCAGTCAGTGGGCAATAAAACTGGCAACTGTGATTGGCAGATTGCTTACGTGACGTGTTGAGTGTTACCGTTCTCAGCTATACTGGCAACAAGTGCTCACTGACTGGCTTTTTATTCAAGAACACGCACCACAAACGCTGGCATTGGCTGTAGTGGGGATATTTACACAGGTCCAACGAAATTTTTGAAACCAGGAATCAAAAGCAAATTTAATAGTTTTAATAATAACACAAGATTTTTATTTGAAATATATAGAGCATTTTTTACGAATTACGCACTTTTGTTTTGATTTTTAAGTAAGGTAAATATTGTCGGACAAGCCAATTTTAATTGACTTTAGCTATTGATATTATTGTCAACTCAATGTATAATTAATTTTAGTCATTAATAATGATAATTTAATCATTTCAATTACTAATTTTTGTAATGAATAATTGAGGGCAATGGATAATTAATGATTGACCTAATTCGTAATTAATTTTAATTAATAGTTCAATTAATCTTTCATTGGTTCTTATGTAGTTACTGGTAGACAAACTGACACGAGTAGAAGTATTAAGGCTTTTCGTAAACTCTCAAAGGTGAGCATCATAATAATACCAAATAAGGGTTCGAAATAAGAAATACTATCTCTTAATAGGATCCCTAGATATCTCTTATTAGGGAACGGAGTAACTTAAAATGAAATTGCTACCCAAGGTCATAAATTATTATCTTCCTTATTAGCAATCTACCTTATTATATGCAACATTTTGCCAGCAATTTTATAAAATTAATAATAAATTTGTTGTAGTTTACATTAACTGCTGTACATTTCCTCAACAAAAGTCACTAAAAAGTTCAAAGTGTGAAAAATTACTTTCCTTGCTCTCAACTTTGTTGCTTACTTTCAACTGAGATTAAACAAAGAACACGATGCCTTAGAAGCATAAACATTGATTTACCATAGTTGTCGAGAGATGGAAAATTATGCCGCAGAAGTTAACAATGTATCTTTTATTAGGGCCCTGTCTCTTATTTGGGTACTTTACCTTATATAGGCAAAGTAGGTGTAAACAAGATGTACAGTATGTCAGTTCGAACGTATACTACAAGATAATAGGTAAATTTATTAGTAGCCTATGTAAAAGAAATTGTTATCGCCCTACCAAATTGCGAAACGGAATATGTCAAACGACACAAACTCGTAAAAAGTGAAGTGCATTAACGAATGTGGTCCTCTGTTTCACAACAGATGTTCAAAATAATTTGTGCCTACATCAAATATTGGCACTTGTATGAAACAGTTCTTGAGATTGAGGAGCATTTCCTTTCCTATATTGTGTTTCAGTTTTCCAGAAGTTTGGGAATTGCACTTATAGCTTTAAATTTTATTCTTTAATTTTCTTGTGGGGTAAAACTTACAAGACATGAGATCAGAAAAGGTTTTTCTGTTTCACCAACTTCTCTTTCGTCAGCACTCGACGTCACAGTTTCTGGTTTCTTGTCTAAAGTAAACCAGGTCCTGCTCCCAATAGCATTACCAGAAAATTTCACTTTTTTTTTTTGCCGTCTCCATTGGCAGTTTCCTAAGCAAGTATCGTAAATAAGTAATCACTGTTCACTTTTGTCGTACTTTCGGGCATAATTACCCTCAACCATTGATAAAATAATTTTCTGCACCTAAGTGACACAATATAGCGTTCACCACAACTTGAACTTGCGAAAATATACGCTGATTCCTCTTAGCAGTAGTGCACATCTTATCCTCTGATTGAGGTTCTAACTAATATGTAGATTTATTATCAGGCAGTGCATCTCACTTGTCATTATGTGTCAGAGGAAGAACAATTGTTTGTATGCAACTGAAGTCTGATTAGTGTAATATATAGCTAATCGGCGTTGTATGCAATGGAAGGGGAAAGGAATTGGCCACTCTACCTCATTATTCACTGGCCTAGTTGCCTCATAAGTGGTGCCTTGATCGTACCACTTGTGAGGTTCAGACCTGTCTTCGGACAGATGACTAAACAACAACTGTCCTTCTGTCTTTCATTACCGAAAGGTATGCGACATGTTTCTCAGGGCCAACACTATACATTCTGCTTACCTTAAAATTAATAATAATAATAATAATAATAATAATAATAATAATAATAATAATAGTAGTAGTAGTAGTAGTAGTAATAGCAATAATAAGAGTAATAGTAATAATAATAATAATAATAATAATAATAATAATAATAATAATAATAATAATAATTAGGGACCGTATCTTGTCCCACGAGGCTGCAAAGTTAAGTATTACGGAATGTAACAAACAGCAACAACACACTCAATCAATAAAAACTCAACCCACCCCATCACACACAAAACTAGTAAATTCCGATATCTGATTGACAGATTACACACAACGCCACTAAATAGAGGTCACTGCAAAAAAGAATTCAATTATATACAAAAATTAGCAACAGAAAATGGATATGAAAAACAATTAATCAACAGATTGATCCAGAAAAGGAAAACAAAACTACACAATAAAGATTATACCACACTCCAATCAGAAAAAACAAAAATACAAAAAACAATGGCAAAGTATGATATATTTTGGTAAGATCTCAAACCAAGTATTTTTTTCAAAAAACAAAACATTAATATCGCTTGAAGAACCAATAATAAACTGAACAACATAATCCCTAACACAACTAATAATAATTAGCCTCTTTCAAATAGTGGCATTTATCAACTCAAATGCAAAAACTGCCCAAACACATATATAGGACAAACCCGTCGGAATTTTAAGATAAGATACCGTGAATATACTACAGACTTTATATACAACAGAAACAAATCAAAATTCGCCCAACACCTCATTGAAGAAAACCACGAATTATCCCACATAAACGATACACTAAAAATCATAAAAATCACAAATAGCCCTTCAATCGACGCACCAGAACAATTTTATATCGCCAGGGATTATAACTCTGGATACCCCCTCCTTAACGAACAAATAGTAAACACCAACAACCCATTATTTAATTTATTTAAATTGCTTCCATACAAAAAACAAACACAAACAGCCCTCACACAGGTCCCCCCCACCCCTCACTCCATTTCCGGTCCCACGAGATGTACATTAGGTAAAGCGATGTGAGCATGAACCGTATCCCAGTATAAGCCAAGCTATCACCGAGAACACACCACGTCAAGCAGTTTGAACGTAAGTTCATTGCACATCATTTACAGTGCATCATGTAACATTAACAAAAATTTTACAACTTAATCTATACTGTTTGCAGAAAGCAAGGCTTCACTGGAATACCGGGGTTTGACAACAAATTAAAAAAACTGTAATTTAAATATGTAAGATGATTGAGTTAATTTACGCGCATAATTATTAACATTGGTGTACTCCATGTAACGTTCCATTTAAAAGTGCTTCAATATTAGCGTGTGCATAACAATGAACATTAAGTGACAATACCAATTATACAAGAATTCTAAAGGTTAAACTATATTCAATATACAGTGCAACTAATACAGTGATACAACATAGTGAAATTTAATAACTTGTTGCCCTATTAAATCATCATGACAACACACATCAACAGATCACGACGTAACAGCAACGACCAATGTGTTTTTAAATAGTGTTTTAAATATTGATTTTAAACATTTTAATTTTAATAGAGTGTTTTACCAGCTAATAGCATATAAGAGCTTTAAGGTATTTATTTATGTAATTATTGTAATACATCATGCACACAGTATATTATGCACACAAACACAGATCATTTAAGTCTACGATACATGCGCCTATTGGCTTGGTTATTAATTAGTATCATATACACACATCTGAAGATGGTACACCAACGTACTGAAAACGTTAATGTGACAAATTAATAAAATTTATGATTCTAACATAAGATAAGTATAGATGGTCTAATTGAAATTTATTACATTATATTGAGCTTATCGGAAAATAAAAACAAAGATGAAATTGTTAAGTATTACGGAGTTTCTAAGTGGACTACGTGCCTGCATATGTAAGCGAAGTACTTGACTGGCTGCTCACGCGACTTCTATTTAATCAAGTTGGGAGAACAAAACATGGAACAATTACACTATTATTTACAATTTAAATTATGCACACTTCGTACACTGGAATAAGGTCCCTGAGCCAAATAACGTCATGTATACCTTTAACGCCACGTTCTTATATCAAGGTACGAGACAATATTTTATTTTGTGTGTTGAGCAAATAATAACTGTACTAACTATATATTTTCGTGATCCTTAACCATTCTTCTATGTATAGAAAGTATTTGCTATCTACAAAATTTGAAAATGTTAGAGAAACAGGCATGTCATGTTATCAAGTACTCTGTAGCGCTTTAACGCCATGTGGCGTTAAAGGTCTACAGACAAAATTTTAGGTTATGTTAGTACAAGGCTGACAGTACAGCATCAGCAGACTATTCTGGCTAGGAGAGGAGCAAGAAAGAGCATCTGGTTGCATCTGAGCACGCAGAAAATATCACAATAAATTTATTGTTACATGCGCTAATGTTCTTTGGACACGTATGGTTATCTTCAAAAGCCAGCGTTTGTAGCCGGAGTGGGAGACAGATATGCCTCTTGGAACAGAGACTGTCATGAGTGCCAAGGGCTTTATGACAACTGCTGTATTCGTCCATTGGCTTGATCAATTCGCCTGATATAAGGTGGCAGGAGAGGCAGTGTTGATATTTGATGGAACATCATCTCATCTGGACGCAAACATTACAACTGCCACTGATTACGGAATCGCACTGTATTGCCTTTTCAGTAATACAACACATGAGCTGCAACCCATGGATAAAGTGCAAGCACTAGTTGGATGTGTTTTATATGTGAAGAAGTTCGCGTTGAGAACATGTTATTATGTTCATACTGTGCGAGGTATTTACATGATAAGTGTGAAAACATCAGGAAAATCATTAAGCTTTCAACTTACAAATGTTCAGAATGTGCAGTGATGATATTTGTTCAATTGCTTATCGAACTCTTAATTTGTTTTATTTTACATAACTTAATTTTTTTGTTTTACTTATTGGAAAACATTCATATTAAACTAAGGTAAATGCTTTTGTGTTTAATAGCTTTCTACTGTGTCACATTGTCTCTTTTTTTTAAAGTAAGGAGTCACTGGAAAACATATTTTCCTAATCCATCTGGTGTTTCAGTTTCAGATCAAGAATCTTTCATTAGTATTGAGTGATTTTGTATATTTTATTAACAAAAACTCAAATTTAGTTGCTTAGTTCAATTTGTGTTGCTTAGGAAAAATAATTCATTAATAATTATAAGTGTATAGGTTACTAGAAAATAGGTGGCGTTAATTGGACAAACTGTTCCTAATAACGCCAGTTTACAAAGTTTTCCTATTTGAGTTCTAATTCTTGTTCGGTATATAATATATCCATTTTCATTGTGCTATATTGTAAAGATAAGATTACAGTATCTATTTCATAATTTTCGTGTTTGTACATAACTTATTTCCAGAGCAAAAGTGACTGAAGTGTTAAGGTGGCGTTATTTGGTACGTGTAACTTATGCTGTTTTTACTATTTACACTATCATAAAGACTGTATGCCTACATTATTCACACATTATTTACACTTTTACGTACAGTGTAATGTATTGTAAATTCAAGGACTATTATTTAATAATACTATAGCAGACCTGTCTTCGGACAGTTGACTCAACAACAATAGCCTACTTAGTTTCTAAATAACGTAAAAAATTATGGTTTATTTAACGACACTCGCAACTGCCGAGGTTAAATCTGCATCGCCGGTGTGCCGAAATTTTGTCCCGCAGGAGTTCTTTTACATGCGTCACTCAGGGATATAAATATATGTTTGATCATTGTAAGCCTGCATTCTTCATGATAGTATAAATAGTAAGAATAGCATATTCTAGTGTACATAGTATAAAGGGGCTGTCAGATATTGGCTACTTTCAAAGTCAATTGTCAGAAAACTGATTTTTACCGCTTAGAATATGATCTTTCTCCAAATCATTGTTGTCTTTATGAAATCTCCAATGTGACAGTACAAAAAATAATTTTTCAGGAGGAAGAAAAATTAATTAAAAAATCGATAGTCTACACTGATCCTAGATGATGTCATTTGTGTTTATCATATTCACAAACTTTTTCAATCGCATTCTTTCATATTTTATGTAATTCCTTTGATTGATAATTATTTTTTTCTTCCGCTTGATAAATTATTTTCTGTACTGTCACATAGAAGATTTCATAAAACAACGACGAAATATTACTTTTGTAGAATATTATTTTTATTTTTAATATAACAATTTTCCTTCCCTACATTAATCATTCCTTTGGTCCAAATTATCTTATTTAACTCTAAATTGTAATTGTTCAACTCTTAGAATTACATGTATCTATACACGTCTACATTTTGCTTTTCCTATTATTACGATAGTTATTATTATTATTATTATTATTATTATTATTATTCCATTGTTTTCTATATTGTTGTTTTTTTATAATATTGTCTATGTATTTTTATACTGGTTGGGTGGAAGAGAAGGCGTAAGGCCTTAACTCTGCCAGTAAAAATAAATCAAATAAATGAACAAATAAATTAAATTGTAGCAAAAGTTATCGTATCATTCTTTATGACTAGAATGCATTGTGAAAAGTCTACGGGGTCTTGAATCATGAATAGAATATCAACTACAACGTAAACAAGATGCAAACGTTTGTCACGCGCGAAACATGACGTCACGTTAATATAGTCTATGAACAACTAACATTATCTCCGTACGTCCTGGGATAGAATACGGTTCATAATAATAATAATAATAATAATAATAATAATAATAATAATAATAATAATAATAGGCTACAGAGACTTCATAAGATGAAAACTTAGATTTGAAATTTTTTAATGATTGTAATTATGATGAACGAATATTTATCACTTTAAGTAAACTCAAACACAAATTTACTCTGAATATTTATATAGGCTACATCAGTACCTATAGCTTATGTGGTCAAATACAATGAACGCTATTCCTGTGTGATGAAGTAATTCGGCAAGGAGAGTCAGACAATTCGGCATAATATTAACTGGCATACGCTTTATGGTTGGGGATAATCTCGAGAAAGAACTAGATAATCACCCAAGAAGAGATTGGAATCCATACCCGCGCTCAGCGTCAAATCCCAAATCTAACTCGCTACCATCTGAGCTACACCTGTGACTTGGAATTATTGTAATGAGAAGTACAAGGGATATGTGGAAAACAGAAGATCTGTCTGCACACTCTCCATATCTATAACAAATTCTTAATTAGTATACAAAGACATTACAATAATTTCTATAAGGAGAAAAGCAGTATTTCTTTGTAGAGAGAAAGGCTGCAATTTAAGGCTGACAATTAAAAAGATAATGGAACATGACTAAATATAAAGTAATTCGTGAATGAAAATAGTTAATTATAGAATCGCATGTTTAACATTCCTAACGTGCAAGATTCAAAGAAGGAGGGAGACTGACGGTGACTGCATGTAAAAGAACTTAGTCTTAAGTGATCTTAGTCTTAATCTTTAAGGGATGTTTGGAAACATGCACTTCAAGCAACAAATTACTATTCTTTCAACTTCTGATGCAGTTTTCTAACCAACCACGACAAATTCCAGGAGTACCTACACAGAATGAAGAAAACAGAATCTCCACAATGTCCATGAAAAGAATACAACGAGATTTCTGCTCGTCTTTTCACCAGATGCAGACTCCAAGAACGCAATGAACCTCCATACGACAAGAATTCTAGTGCAAACCTTCAAAGTTACTGACTCCCAAAAACAGCTACATTCATAAATTATTATATCGACGGCTCAGTTCAAAAGAGAAACAACTTAAATTTTAAAGTTTTGAGGAACTTGCATTTTGAAGCTTTATGTTGCTGTGAAAAAATCAAAGGATCGTTCAAATTACTCCAAATTCAATTAATGATGTTTTGTATATACTATAATTTTTAATTAGAGTGTGTTAATTGGATTTTTCACAGCAGCATGAAGCTCTGGAATTTAGGGTTATCAATATTTAAACTTTGAGTTGTTTCCCTTTTTGAACTGTGCCGTATATATATGAGACACAACTCAGCAGCCGTAATCAGTGTATTTCTTAATTGAATCACTAAATATGAAAAGGGAATAAGTCACAGTTTTGGCAAAAATGAGTTAAGACTGTAGTCATACTAATTTCGGCATGCTGTTTCATTCTGCATGAAAAGGAAACAGGTCCCGCATCTCCTTAGTCTAGATTTCAACACTTTAGTTTTCATGTTTACTTTGAAAAGGAGCTTAGTCCACGACTTGTTCCCATCTCATAAGGAATTCAAGTTTGTTGTTCCTGCCATATAGAGGAAAAATATGTATCACGAGTAAAATGACGTCAAACGATGAAAATAGTACTTCTTCAAGTCCTGCAAGACGAAGAAAGGTGTTGCCTCACATTCCGGTCCAAGAGATATTTTACTTTAGACAACTCTGATGTTTTGTGTTTGGTATAAAAAGTCTTAAAACAGGAAAATCCTAATTCTATTCTTATCATGATGGTCTTGGAAGGAAAGAACCCAATGAGGTTTGCACTCTCTTGAATGACTACATTCAAAGCAATATTCCTATTAATGTGAAATATCTATATTTACTGACAGTGCTCCAGAACAAAATCGCAATCACACAGTAGCTCGTTTCTTACTAACATTAGCTGCCACTGGAAGGTTCCGTAAAATAGTTCAGTATTATCCAGTACATGGACACTCTTTCTTACCCTGCGACAGGGATTTCGGTATCATAAAGCACAAGCTGCGAAGGGAAGACAGAATGTACGTATCAATAGATTACACCAAGCTCATAGCTGAATCTAGTGCTCTGGGAAATTTTAGTCACTTACTTGGATTCGAACTTCACGACCAACTACAAAGTCTGGTGGCCACGATACTTTAAGAAGAATACATTTTTAATAGAGTCCATTGGACGAACCATCCCCACCCATAAAATGATAAATTTTAATATTTACATTATTTCATGTGTGTGTATGAGATCTCATATCTTGGCAGAATTGTGGTATATGAGAACATTAATGGTTTGATCTCTCACACATTTGAGCTCTTGTCAAGGAAAAATGTTATTCCCAATCTGCCTGTAGAAAAGGCCTATGCAACACATTGTCGGATACATTTTGTTTAATATTTGTACAATATATTTCGTTAGATATGAAAGGGGAACAAATCCCCACACATTTTTTTTTTTTTTTTTGTGAATTTAAATAATATTATAGTCACAATCATGCCATGGTATGAAAGAAAAATTTCACAACCTCGAGCGGGAATCGAACCTGCGATTTCCTGTTCTCCGGTCAGGCGCTCTACCACTGAGCTATCGAGTTCGTCTCACACCAAAGGCTTGGAATTATCCTTTCATACTGGCGACTCTGTTATAGAGTACTGTCCATAGCGTCTGATCTAGTCAGCATTGCTTATGGGTGGAAAGAAACTTTACAAATGTAATCTTCATCTTACGATGTTTGGTGACGTATATTCGTCCGTTGATGTGACATATTAATGAATTTAAATACTATTATAGTCACAATCATGCCATGGTATGAAAGAAAAATTTCACAACCTCGGGCGGTTTATGTAGTAACAGAAAGCTTTCAATGTTTCTATGTGCTACACTCTACTGTTGTTCATAAATCGGTATACAATAAACCTTTTGATTTGAATAATGGAGATAATTTAATATTTTTTTACAATATATTTCGTTAGATATGAAAGGGGAACAAGACCACACACAAAAATTGTTTCTATAGGGCAGGTTAAATTGAGAAATATACGATTTTTTACATAAATATCTTGTGTGGTTATGATTGGTTCATAGAAATATTTTCGATGGAATTTGTTTATATTTCGTTGTGTGCAGAAGTTTTTTTTTTGTGTTCTTCTCAGAACTAACTGAAGGTGACTTATTCCCTTTTCGAATTTAGTGATTCAATTTAAGAAATGTCAAGGGTGTAAATATCCTGCGATATACTCCTGAGTTAAAACGCGGGTTGCATTGCAAGATTAATTAAAACGAAAGGTAGGACAACAATATAAAACGTATAAGAAGGAAGAAGGGAAATAAAGGAAGGATAAGCAAGAAAGAATAATATAGAATGGAGAGCAGGCGGAGAACAGGAAGAGGAATAGCAAGAGAAATATGTATAGAAGAGGAGGCGCAGGTAAGGAAAAAGAAGGAATATTTCTTTAACGTCTCATTCAACTGCAGAAATTACTCCGCTTCAAAATTCAACTTGGCCGACAAGTTTTGTCTAGTACCTTTATCAGGGGTATGATCCCTTTAACCTCTCCGCTTTGCTTCCCACCCGGGGAAGGCCTTGCTAAAGAGTTATCGCACTTTAAAATCCATCGCCCTCGTCTGGATTCGAGCCCGCCCGGATAACGAGGAAGTAGAAAAGGGGAGAAGGAATACCGGTAAGAAAAAAATAGAAATGGAAGAAAGAAGAGAAACACCAAACTCTGACGACCGCTACGAAAATACATCAAATGACTCTCAGTCCTACGCCTTCACGTTTAATCCGAGGTTCGTCATGGCTAATTAGTATACCATGTTTGTTTGAAAAATGGGTTCTTCCCATGTAATGAGGGTATAAATTTTATTTTAACCACATTCAGGTGAGCCGGATCTACTGAGGTCTAACAAAGCTACCGACTAATATCGATGATGTTAAGATTTCTTGAACGCAATATTAACAAGAACTGACTCACATTCTGTTTAAAGAGTTTTAAAAATATTTTAGCACAGTTGTATGCAGTTTGTCTTAGAGGTGTGCACATGCGTAACCCTACTTCCTCGGCACTAAAAAGATTTTGCTTTTCATGTTCACAAATTCCTGGAATGTGAATAGAAAATAACACTTTTAGTAATGTCAATAATTACACTAGTCAACAAGGTTTTTGTCACAAGGGTGAAAATGGTCATTTTAGATCAATGTTTGTGTGCTGATAGTAGGTCTAAACTTGAAAATTTTCCATCACGCACCATTTAAGAGGAAAATTGGAAATTGTGAAAAAAAAATGAATTTACCAAAGAACACGGGTATCGAACTATGGACTTTATTTAAACGGTTACATAGTATATTCATACGTTTTATAATTTATTGTTGCTCAGGATATACTAGAAGTGTATTTTAAGGAATACGTTCTTTCAAATACATGAGTCTGCATTAATAAGGCGCGTAGTGGGTAATATATATCTGTATTACTTTATTGCTTTATGTCGCTAGCCCGACAGAAAGCACTGAGAGGGTGGGCTTTTAGAGTGACATAGATTGCATTTTAGGATTAGTTGAATATTGTTTGAGCTTGTGACAAGTTGTGTCGCTGGTTTTAAGTGTTTATCTTCGCGTTCATTTACGTTTTCTCAGAATGAAAAAAAATCTTGTCGTGCGTGTGTAAATTCGCCGGACAGCTTTTGTTACGTATGTGGAGAATTTACGGCAAAATCGCAGCGTCGGCCTTTATCATATAAGTTAAAACAAAGCATATTATTGCTATTTTGAATGTAATGTGTGTGATGAGGGCAAATCATGGGCTCCCCATATGTGCTGCACAACATGTTACTCGAAATTGATAAAATGGATGAATGGAGAGAAGAATCGAAGTATGTCGTTTGCAGTTCCAGTGATCTGGCGTGAACCGACAAGTCATGCAGAAGACTGTTATTTCTGTTTAACAAAGATTACGGGATTTAAAAAAAAACAAGGTCTAAAATTGAATATCCTAATGTTCCATCTGCAATAAGACCTGTACCACATGGACCAAAACTCCCTGTTCCTAATCCACCTTCGCAATTGGAGGAATTGGTTCTTCCAATAGAACAAACAAATGACTTGGCTCAACCATCAACATCCTCTGATCCGCCGTATAGCCCAAAACATCATAAAGAACCCCATTTAATTCAACAATGTGAACTGAACGACTTAATAAGAGATCTTAATTTCACTAAACAACAAGCTGAGATTTTAGGGTCTAGACTGCAACAATGGAACCTGCTAGCATCAGATACTAGAATTTCATTCTACAGAAAGAGACATGAACGGTTTTCAAAGTATTTTATAATGAAGCATTCTATGTGCGCGTATGTAAATATAGACGGCTTAATGGAAGAACTAGGATTTCAGCACATCCCAGAGGAATGGAGGTTATTAATAGATTCTTTCAAAATAAGTTTAAAAGCAGTGTTATTGCACAATGGAAACACTAAACCATCAATTCCAGTGGCGTATTCAGTAGATGTGAAGGAAACTTATACAAATTTGTCAGTGTTACTAGATGCAATCCAATATAAAACATACTGCTGGCAACTCTGCGGAGATTTGAAAATTGTCGCTTTATTGCTCGGACTTCAGGATGGATTCACAAAATACTGTTGCCTTCTCTGTTTGTGGGGTAGTAGAGCGACTGAAAAACACTACATAGTGAAAGACTGGCCTCCCAGAGCAAGCTATGTCCCTTTAGTAAAACCGGAAAAAGTACTGCTTCCTCCTTTACATATCAAGCTTGGTTTAATGAAGAATTTCGTTAAAGCTATGGATAAAAATGGAGGTTTTGCATATGTAAGGAATGTTTCCGAAACTCAGTGAGACTAAAGTGAAAGAGGGAATTTTTGTTGACCTTCAAATTAGGAAACTTTAGAAAGATGAGAGCTTCGAAAAAAAATTAAGTGTTGAACTAGAAACTTGGAATGCCTTTGGAAGTGTTGTTAGTGGGTTTTTAGGTAATAATAAAGCTCATAATTACCAACAGTTTGTACAAGACCTCCTGCATAGTTACCAAAGCTTGGTTGTCGAATGTCATTGAAAATACATTTCCTACAATTCCATCTGGACTTTTCCCAGAGAACATAGGAGCTGTAAGCGATGAAAAAGGGGAAAGATTCCATCAAGATATACACAGGATGGAACAACGATATCAAGGAAGATGGAATTCTAGTATGATGGGTGACTACTGTTGGTTTTTGTTCAGAGAACGTAACTCAAACTACAAGAGGAAAAAATAACTTTAAGTAACTAAATACTTCTTTTTTTTTAATCTAGCTTGAAGTCTGTATATGGTTGTTTACTTCAATGTAGGGCTCCTAAGTTATTTGATTTGAGATGTTAATCAATTTAATTTATAAACCTTAAAAAATTATAGTTCATTTGATCCAGTTTTAAATTAATAAATTAAAAGCCTATTTTGAAGGGAAAAAAAGGAATATAATGCAATTTTTTCTTATTGTAATTATTATTTATGAAGCGTTATTATTTTTTTGTGAAACGTCAGTGTATTTTGTGTATAAATTTTGCATCTTAGGAATTTATTTATATTCGCTGTTGTAATTACGTATTTTGAAATGCGCGAAAACGTTTTTTTAAATTAAAACACTTCCCCGTCTGTCACACAAAAATGTTACGTGTTACAGATTTTTCGCTGCCATTTTCGTAATCAGCAGGGTCGATTTAGAAAAAATCAGCTGATTTCATTTCTGTGACAGACAAAAAGTTAAAATTTGTTGACTAGTGTTATATGAAACTATTGTAGAAATAATCCTATAAGAATGAAGTGCACGATAGAAAAACTAAATATTGTTATTTCATCAAAATTTTATACGAATACTCATATTAATTTTAAACAGGGAAGGATGTTCCAAGCCTGAATGACATTCTGAAATTACTTAAGGAATAGTTGAAGAGTTTGATTCCAAAACGCGTTAAGTCCATTTTTATGAACTGGGAACTGGGCTGTTTTTGTATCCACCGGACTACGGACTGAGGGAGTTTTCAAGTGACATTCACAGTAACACAAACTTTCTGACAAGGACTGTCGTTCTTTTCAAAGAAGAATACAAATATAGAGGGCTGAAACTTCATCATATATATGTATAAACCATTAAAATGACCAACTGGATTGAGCGAATTTTGGAATCATTTAGATCTCCTGAGATACTGTCAGTCTAGCATAGCAATGAGGCATTCCGTCTGCAAAAATTTCACTTATTACTTCTGATAGTATGATGGTAAATAAGGACGGATTCTTTTGTTCCGTAAATCTAGGAGCTGGGTTACTCAAATTTACTTCCTTTCCAAGTAAATTGTCCTAATGACTTTTATTACTTTTAAAAGTTTATCGCCATCAGTCAGACTTAAATAGTATTCTCCGATTTAACGAGAAACTAGTACGACAGGGTCATAAACATTCTTTGCTTTCTGTTTGTCACTTAAAAAAATTTATAATGTGGCCTACAAACAGTGCGAAGCAAGTGATGTAACAAAATTGTATAACTGTTGTTACAGTTACAAACATCTGCTTTCTCCACACTTTTCAAGAACACTTTGACGTCATAAATAAAAACGAAGTAAGTATTCCTAGAACTTCATTGATATTCCCTTTACAGAGGGAGACCATATGCCACGGAGGTGAACAATGGCACTTGCTTAATAATTTACAAAGGATCTTCTATTCATTATCGCATCAAAACATAATAAGCGCTATTCTCCATAATTTATCGACGGTTAAAAAGAAAACAAAAGAAAATTATTTTTAAATATGAACATAAAAACAGAAACTTTACCCTTTGAATCTTTGAATTTGATACCGTAATAGGTCATGTGCCTCGATTTTTAGCCTTTTTATGAAGTAAAACAAATGGAGAGAGTTAACAATTAGCAAACAAAGAAATTCAGTCTTCTACTCTACGACGTGGCTATAATTCAAACGCAGAAGATAACAATAAAGAAATTCTTCAATCTTTGAAATGGCAGTGTGAAAGTATAAAATACGATTATCATTGTATCCAAAAATTATATCTTTGAAAGAATCCATCACGTGTAAAGTAGTAATAATTGACAGTCACCCAATCGAACGAATAATGATCAGTATTGACATTCAATTATTAAGCGGTTAATATTTCTTCACACCCTCTGCTTCAAATTGGAGTTCGAATGCAAATAAGGTTTCTTCATTCTCTTCATACGTACAGTCTTAAATACAAAAAATGAACAGTTTCCTGTAGCGTGAATTTGCCTAAGTCCGATTCGGACAGCGCCTGGTACACTCAAGGAAAAATCTGTCGTATATATGATCATTAAGATAGAGGATTTTTACGTGCATCTATTTTATTCTTTGTATATATCAATAAAGAAAATGGTGAAACAGAGTAAGGTAAAGTACCCAAATAAGAGACAGGGACTAATAAGAGATACATTGTTAACTTCTCCGGTATAATTTGCCATCTCTCGACAAATATGGGAAATCAATGTTTGTGCTTCTACGACATCGTGTTCTTTGTCTAACCTCAGTTGAAAGAAAGCACCGAAGCTGAGAGCAAGCAAAGAAATGTTTCACATTTCGAAATTTTTTGTGGTTTTTGTTGAGGAAGTGAACAGCAGTTAATGTAAGTTATAACAAATTTATTATTAATTTTATAAAATTGCTGGCAAAATGCTGCATATAATAAGGTAGATTGCTAATAAGGAAGATAATAATTTATGACCTTGGGTAGCTATTTCATTTTTATTTATTCCGCTCCCTACTAAGAGATAGCTATGGGTCCTATTAAGAGATGGTGTCTCTTATTTGGAACCCTTATTTGGTTTTAATATGATGCTCATCTTTGAAAGTTTACGAAAGGCGTTAATGCTTCTAGTCGTGTCAGTTTGTCTGCCATTAACTACATAAGAACCAATGAAAGATTAATTGAACTATTAATTAAAATTAATTACGAATTAGGTCAATCATTAATTATCCATTATCCTCAATTATTCATTACAAAAATTACTAATTGAAATGATTAAGATATCATTATTAATGACTAAAATTAATTATTCATTGAGATGACAAAATATCAATAGCTAAAATCAATTGAAATTGGCTAGTCCGACAATATTTACCTTACTTAAAGATCAAAACATAAGTGCGTAATTAGTGAAATATTCTCTATATATTTCAAATAAAAATCTTGTGTAATTATTAAGACTTTTAAATTTAATTGTGATTCTTGGTTTCGAAAATTTCGTTGGACCTGTGTAATTATCATCACTACAGCCAGTGCCAGCGTTTGTGGCGCTCGTCCTTGAGTAAAAAGCCAGTCAGTGAGCACTTGTTGCCAGTAAAGCCGAGAACGGTAACACCCAACACGTCACGTAAGCAATCTTCCAATCACAGCTGTCAGTCTTATTGCCCACTGACTGCGTCAAAGGCAAGACACTCGCAATTTGTGTTTCTGGGATGTGTCCTTGAGTACACTGTCTAGTCAGTGGCATCTGTTACCACTTCGGCTGAGAGTGGTACCATCTACTAAACAGATGTGACGTCAACAATCTGTCAATCACAGTTGTCAGCTTTGATACCCACAAACTGTGGCAAAGATAACTTATTCGCACTCAACGTTCCCATTACTTATTTCACGCGCCAGAAACGATAACTTTAGTTATATTACAATTACAGAAGCAGCAGTAGCAGCAACAACCACCTCAAGAGCCGCATGTAAAGTATCCAGGGCAGGAAAAGGAGCTATTATGATATCAACTCTTTATCAGAAATAAACAAGAAAGTGTTTAGATAAGGAAAAAACAAAGAAAAGATGGAGCTCGCAAGAAGTTGTTCGAAAAACAACAAAAACGACAGAAAAATCAGTCCAAGAAGCACTGCTTGAATTCGTCCAGTGATGAAGAATCCTATGTGGAAGTGCAATTAATTAACTCTAGTGACTCGAAATATGGAAAAAATTATGATGATGGACAATGCTTGTTTTGCACTGGATTTTTTCAGAGGACACTAGGGCCCAGTGGGGAGAAATAGACTCAGTGTTCAAAATGTCAACGTTGGGCAAACGAAGACTGCAGCATTGATGAAGAACTTTTTGTTTGTCCAACTTGCTCAGTACAGCGAAATAAGAATTGTGTCAATTAAAGGGATCGCAAAATTAGTGCAATCAACTTAAAATTAAAATATGGAATTCGAAGTTTATTATTCTATCATTTTTTCTTTCTCTAGCAAAATATTAACGTTAGCAATAGTAGCCTAAATAAGATTAGTACATTCATGTCTGATTTGACCGACTTTGTGTTATTTTCGTAAACCATCTTGATTTCACTTGGAAAATTTTCAAATAAACACGAGAATTTCTGTTGAAAGGACTTAGACCACTGTTGCACTGACCGCTTCAATTTTAAAATGTTCTTGAATTTATTGAAGTATCTGCATGATTTAACAATGTTATATATTGCTTCAATTTTCACCCAATGATAATAATTTTTGTCCAAGTTCAAAAATACAGTTAAATAAGACACGTATCTCTTATTTGGAACTCCTTTCCAAAACATCATTATTTCCCAGTTTTACTTTTTTATATATAGTTTAAAGTAACAATAAAAACTGACTAAAATTTGTATTGTCAATTCTAAATATAGACGTAATGCTGTATGTATTCCACTCACTCAGATTAAAAATGTCTATTCCCATCCTCATTTATAAGCAGTAAAAAAAAAGTGTCTCTTATTTGGGTACTTTACTTTAGTCTTTAATTTGTAATCTCTCATTTATTACGCAGCCACGTTACCCCTAAACCATGGATTCGAGATAGCAGTGTTATTTGAAATATTGACAACAAAATATTTATTAGAATTTTGCCGCTGCATAAGAAATTAGTTCGCGTGTAAATCTTTGCTCTCACGAAATCAACCGAAGTCTTCCGAAGGAGAAATGCTGTTCTAATAACTTCATTTGCGGATTAGTTTAGTAGGGTGATCAGACATAAAGTGGAACCCCGATTATCCGTCACTCTATTAACCGATTGGCGGATTATCCAACTGTCTTTCTCTCTCTATTTTTTTTTTTTTTTTTTTTTTGCTGTGAAGTACTATGGCACATTATATTAGTTCATGTCGCATCAGAATACGATGTTGGAGTTAAACTGTGCGCATTTAATAAAAATTAAGATTAAAGTGTTTAAAATATATAAATCTACAATATGAGATCTCCACTATTCCTATCTTTCCACAGACAGCCATTACAAGGAGTATGTTTGCCCCTTGAAAACTCGTCGTTGACAACAAGACTTACATTAGTGAACTTGATTCACTACCTAGCATGTTAAATACAATACTACATAGTGCTGCTCATCGGAGTGACTACTACCGCGGAGGAATGGAAGATTACGAATAAAGTTCTCCACCGGTGATCTCCGGTACTATCGTAGGTGGAACAGGGGACATACGGAGGGATGCGGTGGTTCGGAGCGAAGCGAAGTTGGAGGACGTAGAGCTCAAGGACGACCGGCGCGTACGGACTGAGGGTAGTTGTGAGTGGAATAAAATGGCACCAAATCGTATATCCGTCGCATGGAAATTCTTTAATTTAGTTGAAGATAATAATAAAGTCGCACGCTGTGAATTCTGTGGGCGAGTTTACTGTAAGGTGGTGGTACTTCGAATTTGTTACACCATATGAAGCGATCGCACAATCGCGAACTTGATGAAAGTAAGTAAATTTAACTGTTCAAAACACTTTTCAACTCCTTTAAAAAGCGTGTTTACTTTGATTTATATATAAAAGTCTAATAAATAATTTCGTGGTTTTGTGTGCAGACAGAGTAACATTGTGAATGAAAATCTGAAAAGCAGAAAAATTTCAGCAAAACAGGACCCTCTAAGATTGATCCAGCATATTGTTATTACGAGATGAAAGTCCAAACTTCAGTAATGAGCCGCTTACTTGAAATGAAATATGAGTTGGTGATTGTGTTGCCAGAAAAAGCCAAACGCTCCTAGGACGCTAACAGGTCCATATTTGGAAATCTCTATGGCGTGGACCAGGTTAGATAGATTCTCTGAGTAGGACTAAATTTTAAAATGTAGGTATGTAAGTGTTTAGGCTAACATTAAAATTCGCGGTAGTGGTACTCGTACTTACTGTCAAAAATAAATTATTACCATTCAGATACACATTGACATTTAATTAGTGATATCATCTATTATTACCATTCAGATATACATTGACGGTTAATTAGTGATATCATCTTTTTCGAAGTTTTAAAATTACGCAAAACATTTGATATGATTTTTTAGCTGCTTTAGTCCTATTGTTCCAAAGTCCACAGTCTAGAAAAAAAAGTCTTGAAATTTCTATAAAACGTAACTTTCGAGGCAATAAAAATCATACATAAATTATATGGAATATTTAAAAGGCAACTTGAGTTATTAGATTAAAATATTGAGTTTCATTCTAAAACTAAAGAAACGTGTGGTAATAATATAATTACAATTATCCTTAAGTTGATATCCGCTTATATTTTTTATTACAGAGGAAAAGTGACTCGTTTTAGAAGAGACAGTTCAAATACTGACGTCCTTTAATACAATGATCACAATCCTGTCTGGTGAAGAATCTTAATAAATTATTTTTGACAGTAAACTTCAAACCATTGATACCACACGTTTCTTTTGTTACATTCTGAAACTCCGTTAATATATTTTACGTTAAACTAAACAGATTAGAATAATAATTGACAAAAATTGTTTGTGAATAAACGAGTGTTTCCAGGAAAATTATAAATGTTTACATTAGCTACTGAAAAGCTTCACTTCTGCGTTAGTTTTCAGTTAATTTTAATGTTATTAATTTGATCAATGACATAAAACTAATATGCCTTTCCACATACACTATGAATTTCAAAACTAGATAAAAAAAGCTGTCAGCTAACATTACTTGAAGCAAAACAAGGAAAAAAGAAGAGCCGAAGAAAGAAAGAGAGAGGTAAATAAAAAAGATAAAATAAACAACAAAAAATTACACACTTATTTTAAAAGATACGCGGACGTCAGCGGACTCCAATCACTACCTGGTCCGATTAAAGGAATGCTCAGCGGAAAATGTATGTCTGCGCCACAGCACATATACAACCTGCGCAGCATCAATCGGAGGTAACCGGAGGTCTCCGATTGAAAGCGCACAAACATCCGCTCCGGAGAAAAACCTAATCATAAGCAGCACTAATACTACAGAAGGAATGACGAAAATGTAAGTATTATTCACTTAATTCCCAAAAATCGTTTATGGTACGGATTATAGCCAAAGTTTTTTCGATTACCCACTCAGTCCATCCCTTTCATTACTACGGCAAACAGAGGTTCTACTGTATTCTTGTTTTTAGTAGGCCTAATCTTATGACTATGGGGATACAGAGCCTGTGTCAAGTTTGCGAGTCTTAGGATAACTCGTACACGAAATTCTTGAAGAAAAATGTAATTCAAGAGAAATCATGAAAGAGAATGAAGCAAAATACACTCAGGGACAAAAAAAAGCCGGACACTTCTATATTTGCTTGTATTTTGTTGCCAATTATTTCAAAATGAAACAAAACCCATTTAAACAAAATAATGTTTCATTTAGCACCTTATACGACAACATTTGAAAAAAAAAAAATCTCTGATGAGAAAATTTACAAAAAATTACAAAGGGCGTATAACTATGGCATCGTTTGGTCTAACTGTTTTTTTTATTTCATGGTGCCTTAAACATTAAAAACTCTTTTTAGTAACGGGTATTACCCCCTCTGGCTTGAATAACTGCATCCATACGTCTTGGCATGCTCTCAATTTGGTTAGCAATGTCTTCTTGAGGAATAAGTTCCCATTCTTCGCCAAGTGCTCGCCTCAACTCTTGTAACAATTCTGGTCTCGGTCGTCTATTCTTAACACGCCGTCCCAGCATGTTCCACACGTGTTCAATTGGGTTCATGTCTGGACTCCTTGCTGGCCATGGAAGAACATGGATTCCCACTTCTTGGAGATAATCTCCGACCGCATGGGCAATATGCGGCCGTGCATTATCATGCATTAAAACAAAATTATCGCCTACAAATTGGCCAAATGGCACAACATGATCAGCCAAACATTCATTTATATACTTATCAGCTGTTAGTCTTCTATTTTCAACAAAAACAAACTCTGTACGAGTATCCGTACACATTCCTGCCCAAACCATCACTCCACCACCTCCATACGGCACATTTTCGGAAATGCAACACTGTGAAAATCATTCTCCCCTCCTTCTCCAAACTCTTTCACGTCCATCAGGTGAGCACAGATTGAAACGGGACTCATCGGTGAACAGAACACAGCTCCACTGTCCACTTCTCCAATCCCTGTGATCATTTGCAAAACGCAGTCGTTCAACTCGATGCATCCTGAGAAGTCTGGGACCAGTTGCAGGTCTACTTGATATCAGTCCACTTGCTTTCAACCTCCTTCTAACTGTTTTGGCCGAAATTGGGCGTCCATGCATGTTAACAAATTGCTGGGCTACACTAGTAGCTGGCAGGTTGCGCTCGCTAAGAACTCTCAACACTATATAATTGTCTTCATTTGAATTTGTAGCTCTTGGACGACCCAAACCTGGTCTTCTGGTATATTCTACGGCCTCTCTATACCGTTTTATGGCATCATGGGTTGTGCTTCTAGCCATATTCATAACATTTGCAATGTAACGTACACTGCGTCCATCATCGTAAAGGGCTACAGCTCGAGCCACATCTTCAGGTCCCATCTTGTTTTAAGACAAATGTTACAACCCCACTTAAACTCAGAAAATGTAAAAATAAAGAAATAACGAATGATAACGATAATGAAGCACAAAATGGTTGAGACAAAATTGTTATAGCTCAGACTCCGAAAGCAAAATTGGAATATTTGATTGTAATGGCTTGTTTATAAAACAAAAAACAATCAACAATGTATACACGTCTCCACAACAACAGATGGCTACCATAATATTGTATGAGAAGATAATGTTTTGCAAAATACCAGCAAATATTAAAGTGCCCGGTTTTCTTTGTCCCTGAGTGTATTTCTTCGACAGATTCTACAGTTGCATAATTTTAGCTCATTTTCTATATCTTGCAGTAGCCATCTATTACACAACAATAATCTAGCTAACGCAGTAGCGCGTTTGCCTGCTGACCTGGAGCTGCATTCAGAAGTGGGTTCGAGTCCCGGGCTGATCACGTGGTTTAATTTTTCCCGAGGTTTTCCTAACAGCAAGTCGAATGTCAGCAATGTATGGCGAATCCTCGGCCTCACCTCGCCAAAATATCATCTCGTCTTCAACAATTTCATCGATGTTAAATAACCTAGTAGCTGATACTGTGTCGTTAAATCAACAGCTAAAATTATAATCTAATTCTGAAGCAAAGTCATGTCCAAAAGAGAAAAGAGTTTATAATGTTAGTGCATCGATTTATAGTAGATTGTAAAGAAGTTTCTTTACATAACAATTTTTAATATGATCATTCTGCTGAAGTTTCTGTAACGGGCAGCGTTAATACAATTCTTCATTTTACCCAGGTACATGTGCAATACAACGTGCGCCAATCAAATTAATACTATTTATTATGTAATTTAAATGACTTATTTGCGGGAAGGTATGGAGAGGAGATGGGGAATAATAACGTGAAACGAGTTAATGATATGTTTCAAAATATATCTTTGAAAATCATGAATGAATTCTTTTCACACAAAGACGTACACAAATTCATATGCGTGCAGACCAAAAGGGGATTTTTCTCTCTGAGCTCTTATTATGGAAAATTATTCCTATGATTTTGCACGGTCGTTCAAACTTTAAATGTCGCTCCTGAAAAAACTCCAAGAAATTACAACCAAAGAAGCTTCAGGATATAAAGAAATTATCAGAATCAGAACTATGAGTGACTGTTAGAAGAAATAAATATAATCGCAGAAAATAGCAAAACACTTACGAAGTATAGTTGCTTACAAGATGCCATGAAAATGTAAAAAAAAAAATAATGGGGGGTTTCATAAGATATTTACTGTATTAAACCGAACAAAGTGCATATATTAAACATGAATTCAATTTAAAAACAACTGAAGTAGTTTTTTCATATGTTTATCGAAGTTGTGTGTAGACTCTATTGATGGTCTCCCAACAGTGTTTCATTTTGTGCCACATTCGATGAAAAATATTAGGGGCGACAGGTTCAACAGCTTCCCTGATTCGCTCTTTTAAGTATTGAATGTTGTGAATACGAATACTGTAGACCGCTTGTTTCATATACCCCAAAAAAAAATAAAAATTCAAAGTTGGAATGTCCGAAGAGTGTGAAGGCCATTGGTTCCATCCGGTACTCCCAATTCAGCGCCGTTGAATTGTCTCATCAAGAAATTCTTTAACAATGTTGGCATTGTTTGGAGGAGTGCCATCTTGTTTAAAGATCATACTGTCATAAAATTGGCGCACTATAAACAGTTCTAATATGTCTAGGTAATTGTGTTTTTTTATAATACATTCTGCAGAAAAAAATGTGACAATCATGCGATCTCTTACAATAGCACACCACACATTAATATGATGGTTATAAACCTTAGGCCCAACAAACTATTTCAACAAAAAATGCTATTTTTGTGCGATGGTTCTTCGTTAAACATACTAAGGTACTCACGTTGCGCGAGAGTCACAGATTAAAATTTTACCAATCACAAAATACATTGGATTTTTCTTTGAACATCTGTCTTGTGTACAATCGTTACCGTGAAATGCATATTATTACATTTGTTCTATTGTTGCCTCTCTTATTTTTAATACACACAGATCTCAGGAAAACGTGGTGAGTCAGTCAGTCAATGAGTCAGGACGTTAAATACAATGACAAAAAAATGTGTGGACATATGTACTGTATGATTGAACGTTGTGTTCGTAGATGACCTTGCATAGCAGTACCAATCCGTGAAAGGGAAATTGATTGAAATGAACCTGCCAAATAACGGATACATTTTCAAATAACGTATTGTTTTAGATGGTAGAATGTTGCATTTATATTGGATTACAAGAAAGTAAGTATTATTGACACTGTAAATAATTAGTAATTTGATTCTAAGAACGTCCAATAACATTATTGGTTCGAGTCAAAGTCCTCTAGCTTAAGTCTATAGAGAGGAAGTGAAATAACACTGCAGATTGAAAGAGACCATGGGGTACACATAAATGAATAGAAAAATCTATATTCCGTTTTGTGATTAAATGCACGGTTGATTAGAAAAATAAGTTGGAAGTTTCAGCAGTCTGACAACATCACAGCTAACACAACTCACTTCCTTCTTTCCGTAATACAGATGTAAGAGATCAACGAACTCAGGTCTGTCTCCCTAGGTCAGACATGTCAAAGTGAGCCATAGATGGCATTTGGCACAGCCGTGGTTTGTCTTTTCTACAGTGGCCAAATGATTGACAGCTCACAAGCAAACATTCTGATGGGGACATATAAAAATTTAAATTTTTTTCTTTCACCATGTTAATAATGTCAAAAGACGTGCTTATACAAATTTTGGACACTCGAACACAATTACTAGGCCGTCCAGAAAGTGATTTTCCCCGAGCCGTTTGCAGGAAAAAGCACAATTGCATGGAAAGATTTATTGAAACAGACACAACAATTGTTGCACTATTTGACAACATATCCCCCACTGGAATTGAGACATTTGTAATGTCATGGGTTCAATTTTTGTATCCTTGTGTCGTAGAAGACAGCCGCCTGGGATCAGGCAGCTGTCTGCAACTCCCTGTCGATTCCATGATATGAGAAACATCTCAGCTGAGAGATTCCTCGAAGTTAAGTTTTTTGTCATAGTAAACATACTAAAAACATAGTTGTATTTTTTTTCTTTTGTTTTTGTTTTACAATAATAGAGTTTACTTTTTTTAAGTGTATCATCATTATAATGTAATAATATAGTTTTCTAGTGGAATCAAAAAGTACAACCTTGATAATTTATGAATACGAAAGATTTTTTTACGTCCCTTACAGACTTACAAACGAAATAGAGATTTTCTTGTGCAATATTAGAAGTGTGAGATAATTAAATTTCAAAAACCGAATTTTTATAAACCTGTTTCCTACACTTCAGAATATTAAAAATAGCAATAGTTTAATATATATTATTCATTATGTGAAGGTGAAAATAATTAAGAGTTTTCGCTCTTCAGCAGTTGTCTCTAAAGCCTTTTCTCAACCAGTTGCAAGAATTGAAGGGTTCAGAGCCATAGTGGGCCAAGCGTCATTTATTAAAAACAGAGAAAGCAAAAGTTAAAGTTAAGTGAATATAATATTTTAATAAAGATTTACATATCATTTAGTTGGAATGTGGATACTTTATTTTACTTGCTATATGTTTTCATTTAATTATGGTAATAACTTAATTTTAACCCTTGTTTTCTACGGTTTTAGTAAATGACGCTTGGCCCACTATGGTTCTGAACCCTTCAATTCATGGGCAGTTGGCCAGCTTGTAATCGAAGATGATAAGATGATATACGAAATGATGTTATGAAGTATTGTGAAATTGAGTAGGGAGCAGATCGTAATCCTTGCAATTGGTACTATCCCAGCATTTGTCTGGAGGGACTTGGAAACCACGAGAACACAAGGCGGGATAGTGGGTCTTGCCATTGAACACCAGACTTTTTGAACACAATGAGGACAAAATTTGGATGCTTATACAGGATGAACAGTAAACAATGTCATTAATTTGAGAGGGTTATTCTTTGACATATTTCAAACAAAAAAGTTAAATACAATTTTGCTGGTTTTTGTTTCCTTTTCGAGATAAAAACTGTTCTATATGAAACATTTCAAAGCGTTTTTTGTGAACGCAATTGATTTAATTCCCAATATGCTTAGTCAATTTAAGAGAGCACTGTATTATAATAATAAATGATTGAAATAATTTTAGTTTTGTCCTTTAAATGTGCAGAAATTTAATCCGAACAAATGTAACATTGCAAAATTCCTTTACAGAACGAAAACTTAGATTTGTTTGGATGAAATTTCTGCACATTTAAAGGATAAGACTGAAATTATTTCAATAATTTATTATCATAATACACTGCTCTCTTAAAGTGTCTCAATATATTTGGAATTAAGTCGATGGCTTTCCCAAAACATGCTATGAAATGTTTCATATAAAACAGTTTTTATTTCGAAAAGAAAGCAAGAACTAGCAACATTGTACTTAACTATTTTTGTTTGAAACATCTCAAAGAATAACCCTCTGAAATCAATGACATTACTTACGGTTCACTCTCTATATTATCTGTTTAACTTTTAATTTCGAGGTTATATCGCGACTATTTGTTGGTAATGGTGTATTACTGTTAGGCCTATATTTATTTTCCATTTTGCTGTAATATACAGGCCAATCCGCAGACATATTTATTTCCGATATGTAGCCATCTACCAACTTCTATCCGGTATTGCAGCCTAAAGACCAAGCACGATATAACAGAGAAGTGAAAAAGTGGTTCCTGTAGCAGATAAAAAAATGTACCAAAGTGGGAAAAAATGTGGAGAGATGATTGAAGGTAGCGAAAGTATTACCAAACAAAGAAAGAAATGAAAAAGTTAGGAAAGAGAGAAAAAATTAGCAATATCAATCTAATAAGCAAAACAGTAAAAATATGAAATTTCATACACTAGAGTCTAGACCAGCCGTCGGCAAATTTGTACTCACTATGACATCAATGGACGCAAGCCGCAATACATAAGGTGTAATATTAATTGAGAAGTACAGAGCACTTCGTTCGGATCCCAGTGGCGGACACTCAACCCAATCATCTCACGTAGACTACCCAATACTAATTTATTTATAGATGGACAGATTATATTTTATTTCACCTTTATTTTTACTGTGCTACAACAACCTAGGAAAATACGTCACAAATCACTACTCTTAATACAACTCGTAAATTTTCGTTTGCTAGTCAGGATCTTTGTTTAAATATTAGAAGTTTTCGTTGAGAAAACAAGTTAGTATTTGAGCCGTGCTCGACATCCTAGTTGTCCACCTAGTACGTCACTTCTCCCGACAGAGTGCTCTAAGACGATATGTCATAGATAGTGCTACTATTTCCTTCATTTCCTTACCCAAATTTTCTTATAGGCCGGTTGGTTACGTCAGACGAAGAGAGAGGAAAAGCGAGGTTACTTGGCTACCCGCAGTTATATGTAACATTACTCAGGAGCCGGAGCCCGTATCGACAACCTTACACAGGAGCCAGGCCGCGTACCGACAACTTCATTCAGGCAATCGACGTGCACTCAGGAAGTAGAGCTCGAATTGTATTCTACACTTGTAACTTAAGTTCGTCGTGTTAGATTGTTCGAGAATAGTGTATCATTAAATTTCTCTTGAGTATTTACGGGTTATATGAAACCTTGTTTGAAATATATCTTGGGATTCGGTGGTGCAATAAGTTGTATCAGATTTGGTATTATTGGAGTAGGCAAATTTCGGTTGTGATATCATTGTTATTTTGGTTGTATGTGTTAGAGATATTGTGGTGGATCGTGTATGGAAATCACTCGCTGATGATACGTCTTGGCTTAAGTGATTGGGATTATGTGAAGAGATATAATTTTGATATGCGAGGTAGTATTGAAGTTCCAAGACGGTTTCGGTGATAGCGTAGTGATTACGATCTCTTGGCTTACATCGTAATAGACGGTGTAATGAACTAGAATAGTATGAGCCTCGTTATCTATCCTAGTACTTGATACTCCATATTGGTTATTATTGGTTTTCACGCTGGTATTCAGGAATCGAGTGCATTGAGTTTCAGTTGCTATTCAAACGATTATTTGTATTTTAAATTATCGTCGGTTACTTATCATCTATCGTATCTCTCTCTTTCTCTCTTGGGTATTGTTTGATTTTAAGGTACAGAGATTATTGTTAGTGCTATCTGAACAGTTTATGTGAGACATATGTGGAATTGCTAACTTATATAGTGATCAGTCGTGTGACAGTTTGTATTGGGTAAATTTTTTGTGAAATACTGAGTTTATGTGTACGTTGAATTTGATTAATCAGATTTTATGTTATCTGTAATTGAATGGGGCATGTGTTATGAGTTAGCAAACTGACTGGGTGTTCATGTTGAGGTATATATCTAGTTGGATATATATATATATATATACATATATATATATATATATATATATATATATATATATATATATATATATTGAGAGTATGTTTCAACGACTAAATGCGTAATAGGTTAGCAACTGATTATTGAGAAATGGGCGTATTAGATTGTATTACGACCTGTAAGTATGTTCGTCCAGTGTAGCTAAACTCTCCACGATTCAGTCATTGGTTTACTGGTTATTCAGATTAACTTGTAATATTTTCGTTCACTTAATTTCATATCTACATGTTATTTCATTTATCATTTATGTAATATTGATATCCATTATTTGTTAATTATATCTGTTATACAAATTCACACTATTTATTTCTAAAAGTCTTCCACTTCGCACATCCAATCATCCAATGTACCATGACATCTGGCGAATAACAGCCGCTATAAGAAGAAGAAGAGGAGGAGAGGATGATCGTACACCTCCTCATGTTCCGAAATATATTGAAAATAGAGCCAAACATAGAAGCTATGTAGGTTAGCCGCAGACGACCTATAATCGGACTACACATAAGTTATTATTTTTTCTATAGAGAGCATTTTAAATGAATCTAAGCCAGTCTAGTGTGTTATACAATGGAAACGTTGTATGTCCTCACTTATTTCCAGCTGTCTTAATAACACGTTAGTCCATCTAGTAGACTTTTTTCAAGTCGTATTTCGAATCATCTATATATATTTTCTTCATGGTTGGAAAACTCCTCTCCTGTTGTATTTTCTTTAAGTGCAATGACATCTAGGAAATATTCTTATACAGAGAGATCCTTCGTAACTCCGGGAGTAAACATTACCATTCTACTTGATCAATATCTGCGTTTCCATCTAAAGCGAGAGATTAGACCACTGTTTACTCATCTTTGATTTTATTTCTCGTTCAGCTAGTGTTTCAATATTCCTTATCCTCCTTTGTATTATTCGTGTGGATAATTTCATACTGTTAAGAACATCCGATTATTCGGGACAAATATTGTTAGCAACTTTATTTAGATATGTTTTAATGAACTGTCCTTCATTATAGCACTTCAATGATTTTGCTATTTCCAAAGCAATAACATAACTTGAATGAAGTTCCCTTTGACTCAGCTTATGTCATCATAATTTAGTACCGAAACTTTTATTTGAATTTGGGTTATTTTATGTTTTAATTGCTTCACCCAGTCCAGCCTTACGAAAAGAAAATTATGTTTATACTTATTTTCTACTGTATACATTTCCGTTTACAATTATATCAGATATGTTCATGCTTATCTATATTTCGTGATAATCTTATGAGTGTCGTAATGTCACTAGATGTTTCATTTATAAGTGCCTATTGGAATAGAACACAAGAGGCGTCTACATTGTCACCATTTGCATAACAAATACTGTTCCTCCCATTCTCCCTTAAACACGTTTCCAAATAGACGTTGAAGCTTTTGAGAAAGAAGTAATCTATATCTAATCAGGTAACACGCCACTGATAGATGCCTGTGAACTGAAGTTGTAGGAGACTTGTACGGAAGATAGGGAGTGAAGCAAAGAAAGTTTATTGCGCTACCCCTGCGATGTCACTATTTCTAGTGATCACGATGACATTTCTGCCGATTCCTGGTTTAGACTATGAGAGGAAGCAAGCGGAAACCAGAAATATTTACGTTTTAAGCAATGGCGAATATTACTCAATTGAAAAACAATATCAATTTCATAATATTTCGACAACGTCTTCATATTTTACGATAATTGTTATATTTGTTTCACATTTTTAATTTTCAGATATTTGTTAAATATTGATAGTTTACAGCTATTTTCATTTGACCGTAACAAAATAATCGATACGGTTGTGTTTACCGGCTTTCACGACCAGTACAGAAATCGTCCCCCTTCATGAACTTTATTGTGTTATTCGTGTGCATAAATTATACTTTGTTCATAGTATTGAAAATAATCGAATGATTTCTCTAATCGGATGATTATTCGATTGTAGCATTAATCATTTGAATGTATGATTGAATTTATTCGAATGAATTGTTCAATAAATGCAATATGTTGTGTGGTTCCGGCACAATTGGTTTTTAGCAGTGAAGCATTAAGGGTGATGTAGCCTATATCAAAGACGAATGAGAAGTTGGAAGCCAACAATTTTTATCCTATATAAAAGTTCAGAAGGCGGAAGATTAGAGGAAAATTGAAGACCTGAGAATGATAAAGACCAAGATAGCAGTTTTGAGATAACCGAGAAAAATTATTTTCATCATTTTTTCAACATTTAATCAATGTTTTAATAGTCATTGAAAAGTTTTAGACATCTTTTAACATTTTATACCATTAAAGTAAATATTAATTGAACTTCCAATGAACAATTAATCAAAAATGATGATGGAGTTATCTAGTTGTCACTCTCATTCAAAATTCTGAATCTATTTCAATACAAAGTGGCAAAAATGTGAACTTAAACACTAGCTACATGAATAACTTTACTTAAATTGTGCTTTAACATTAAAAAATAATCACTTTATGTCATTAGGATAAAAATTATCTAATTCCCTTTATATTATTTTTAACAAATATAAGAATAAACGTATTCAGTTCTCACACTCAAAAAAAAGAATTCAAATTATTTCAAGACAAAATGTGTAAGTTAATTTAAATACTATTCGCTAAAATAATAATGTCTGCAGTTAGTTAAAAGAATAGGAAACATATTATCATATTTATATGCTAGTACTTTTACTCTGACTGCATCTCTATGTCCTTTTTATTAATATTCACACCTACTTACGAATATGATTATACCACAGTTTATGCACTGGAGGAATGAACTTCTCAAGCTTCAAACTATCACGCAATTTTCTTTTCTGATTTCTTGGTAATAACGATTCGTACAGATTTCCAGCTAAATCCAAATTAATTTCATCCATATGCACTCTTTTCTTCATAGCAATAAAAGTATCAGATACGAGCATGTTGTGTCTCAGATACTGCAATATTTTCACCTGAATATACAAACATTTTACATATTCTACAACTCAAATAGTAGAAAAAATTGTAAAATTGTAAATTATGTTTTATTTAACGACGCTCGTAACTGCCAAGGTTATATCAGCATCGCTGATGTGTCGGAATTTTGTCCCGCAGGAGTTCCTTACATACCAGTAAATCTACTGATATGAGCCTGTCGCATTTAAGCACATTTAAATGTCATCGATCTGGGTCGGGATCGAAATTGCCATACTTTAGTCATGCCTGATGTACATACCACACTATTCTGCTGTAACACTGAGAGTGAGAACAGGATAAGTAAGATCTTTGGCCACTTCTCCTTCTCAACAAAAGTGGAAATCTATAAAATGATAACATTCAGAGCCATGTAGTTCTCTTTGTACGAAGTATTTGACTATCATTTCACACCAGTAGATGAAGTAAGGGCTATAGTTGCGTTTGGCATTAAAATCTCAATTTCATAAAAAAAATTGTCTCTATCCACTTATCATTCTCAGGTCTTCAATTGTTGCAGAAACTCCATGTCCCAAAGAGAGAAATGAATCACAAAAATTGGAATCTGTGCTGGACAAGAATAGGTCTTATAAGGCACTAGGTTAAGAGAATCAAATTCGTGAAGACATTTCAAACGTTATTTCATCAAACATTAAACTTAAGAAATCAGATGTAGAAATTTACAAATATGCTTCCATTACGTCATTTGATATGGAACTCAGCTTCTCATATACAAAATAAAGTTGACATATAGACGATGCAGTCTGCTTCCTCAAAATGTAGAAAAATTGTTGGTAATATACTGAAACAAGTAGATTAATTTATGTATTGTTATTTTAATGTATATAATTATTAGGTATCTAATTTATGATTATTACTTTCTCGTTTGTATTCAATTTTAATTAAACATTTCACTATAGTGTTAAAATATGTACACTATTATTAATTGGATGGTTGGCCAAAACAAGTTTGTAAATAGATATTTGTTTTGTGGTAAATCAATATTAAGGATTTAGAAAACACTTATTTAATTGTCATTATTATGGAATATATACACTAAGGTAAGCTGAGATATAATAAAATACCCTAGTGATGAAACACTGATGCCAACATATAGAGGACAATATATTGCTCCATGCTTAACTCAACACAGAACAATCCAGTTCTGGGCAACCATTCAATTAAATTATTAGTATTGCGATTTTACTTAAAAATCTATTATTTACTTTAAGAGTATCAAAATTAGTGGACAACAATCATATTAATTCAAATTTTGTCCTATTAAATTTCATTTTTTTTTTCCATATTCTGATATTCTCTTCTTTATATTTTGAAAAAAAGTTCTTCATGTTTTTATTTGCTGTACTAAGTATAAAAGAAAGACAAGAATATTATAAAACTTTATTAACTTAAAATAGAAGACAGTTCTAAGGTTAAATGAATATAATCGAAATAGATGGAAATGCGGAAATAGAAGAAATAAGGATGGATGAAATAAATTGCAAAACTATATGGTCAGAAAATGTGTTCCTTGAATTAATAAAATATGGACTAGATATTTTATTGGAAATTTTAGTGGACATTTTTAATTATTTTCTGCTTACAAATGAAACTATATCATCGGATTGAAATCTGACATATACCTGCATCAGTTTAATCTATAAGAAAGGAATCAGGATGTTATGTGAGAATTGCCTAGGCAAAAGTGTAACTAGTTCAGTGAAGAGTTGTACAGTAGGATATTAAAGAAAGGAATTGAATGGAAGTATGAAGAAAAATAGAATAATTAAGTGGAGGGATATCGTGCTTGGACAATATATTCATTCTCCAGCAAGTGATAAAAAAGAAAAAGCCCGGAACATATCCACTCATCTAGTTTTTATCGATCTTCACAAATCTATGACATAGTGCCCTGGATAAAGCCTTTTAATTTTATGACGAAGACCAGTCTCAACAAAACACATTATTATATGCCTGCAATTTTTAACATCTATAGGAAGGCTGTAGGTAAGATCTCGGAATCATTTAAAGGGCCTTAAGCAAGAATTCTGATTATACAATTCACTTGCCAAATGAAATGATGGAATGCATTATTCCATTTGAAAATCACAACAGAGGCCGTTGAAACCACAGTGAACTAAGTAAGCAATTTACGAAAAATGAGATAAGTGCACTGACGTATACCTAAAATATTGTGTACTGAGGGATAGAGTGATATACAGTAAATGAGTTCCATCACCTATTGGCATACGTTGGGCAAAAAGTTAACTACGTGAACTGAATGTATGTGATTTAGTAACTTTCAAAGTTAAATATCTCAGAACTGGTTCTGATAGCCTGAACTGTTTTCGTTTATATTTTATTTTTTGTGATTAGTCGTAAAGTTTGTATTTGTTTCGTTTATTGTTTGAAGTTATCGAGAGCCGAAGGAGAAATTATTATCATTTTGAGTTGGATATTGATTGAAAGTTTAAGAGCTCATGTAGACTCCTGAATAGTACTACTCTATCTGACAATCACAGAACAAGGGAAGCTGTAGACGAGTTTCATCGTCGTTATCTAGACATTCTAAAAGCATCACACCAATTTACATGCGGTTTATTACATAAATACGTATAAAAGAAAGTTTAACGTGCTCGATATGAAATTAAGTGGTTGTCCTACATCGGCTACCGACGAACACAACCAATGGGTGTGATTACAAAGACGTCGGACAGCCCTCAAAGATCAGTATGCTATTATGTGTCTCGAGAGAATGGTGTTAGTAGACAATTTTTTCGCAGAATATTAAAATCGGTACGTTTCCACACTTGCATATTACAGTATTAACACACAGTGTCAGAAGATAATTCACATAATAGGCGAGGTTACAGCAACTGGATCATGTAGTGTTTGGTATTGAGCAGTTATTCCTTCAGCATGTTATTTCATTCAGTAGCGGATGCTTATTCCTTCCGGAAAGAGTACCCTTATGCACAAAATACACGATATTGGTCCAAGGAAAGATGTGGGACCACAATGTTTATGGAAATGTGAACCAATACACATTTGGAAAATTTTCGAACGGCATTATAATGGATTCCGTATATGTTTTATCACTGAATAAACGAAATGAGCATGTGGTTTCAGCTAGATGGGGCTACAGCACATTATACTGTGACATTTCGTGAAAAATTAAATAACATGTTCGGTATGCAGTCTATTATAGGTACGAGATGGACCACAATCATGGCCTTCATGGTCACCAGAACTTACTCTACATTTTTTCTATAGGGATATGTCAAAGAGCATGTTTTCAGACAGATTCTGCATCTATACATGAACTAAAAGAAAGGATCATTTATGTTACCGAACATATTCTACAGGTAACACAAAGTGACAGAGGAATGTCAGGATCGAGTAAGACACTTTCTTCAAACAAATTGAACACACTTTGAACTTTTATGGGCGTGCACTGTGCAGTTCCAATGATAATAACAATATTTACATGCAAACCTAAACATACTGTATATATTTGACGGTAATCCTATACGATAATTCTTGATAGAATATGGTTATTAAGAGATTTTTCTCTAAGGAAATAATTTGTTATGCCTAAATTTGTCAGACAAAATAATATTGTTTTCCGAATTTAGTAAGTGGCTTGTGCCATGCTACAACTTACATAAGTATAAGGAGAAAATGTTCAGAAATGGGAACGAAGATTGGTGATCACTCTTTAGGGCTAACAACTCTTTGGTACGTCGATTGACTAAACAATTATTCTTAGTAATGACGAGAACATTGAATACACGTTAAGAAATCTCAGAAAGGAATATAAGAAATGGAGTGTGAATACAAACTACAAGTTAACAGAATACCTCCGGATATGAGAAGAACAGGAAATCTCAAAATTGCAACTAAGGGAGATGAGAAAAAACTGAGAATATACATACTGAAATAGCATAATAGCAAATTATTATCAACATCAATTATAAATTATATACGAGTAGAATACAGAGGGAACAGCAAATACAAATAATATATACAATTTTGTTAACTGTCTCCTATTGGAGGTAACCCAGAAGGATTCAGTATACTCTCCCACATGAATTTTAAAGCATTAAATGTTTTAGATAATTATTTGTTGACAGAAAATTAAAATAAACATATATGAATTATAACGTGAAAAAAATTAAATAGAGTGAATATGATGAATCAAGATTTGGCAAGGGCGTCTCAGAGGGAACATCAAATATAATTAATATAGAATAGAATACAGAGGGAACATCAAAAGTAAATAGTATATAATACAGAGTCCAAATAAAAATAGAGTCCAGCAACGTCAGAAATGTGAACAGATTGTCAACATACACATATTGGTCGAAACATATGCACTAATACAATATTGACAATTTACAGAGCAATTTTGGAACCAATAATGACGTATGAATCAGAATGTTGGCAAGTGTGCGGCAAAAACGTAAACAGAAAACAGAAATAAGAGAAATGGATTCTTTAAGAAAATGATGTAGGATGTCGAGACTAGAACGCATACCAAATGAGGAAATTAGACGAGAGAGAAAGTGAATTTGCACAAGCACGGACAATAGAAACAAACAACTTATGTGGTACGGACACCTCAGGAGGATGGGAGAAACCATGGCCAAAACGAGCATTTTTGTCGCTTATTAGTTATTAAAATCAACCTAAGTGGGAATTAAACTCCCGCAAGGTGGCAGTTCGGATCAACAGACAAAAGCTCTACAATCTGGCCAAAAACAGCACTAAATTACAGTCCAACCAGAAGAAAAGAAAATAAAGGAGAAGGGCAGACCTGTTGTGATACAAATTAGTGTGGAGTAGGAGCAACACTAAGAGACAGGGCAATTGAAGGAAAAAGAAGATATGAAGGCCGAAATGGAAATGGGACAGGGGCCCTAGGACCAGTGCTATATTCCACATATTTACAGGATGGAAATAACATAACTGTGCAGATGTTAGCATCTTATTCCTTGGATAGAGTACAACAAAAATTTCTAATATCATATTAGTCCAAAATGAATAATCTTCTCAGAAAAAATAATGTTCTCCTAAATGTTAAAGGCGACTAGTCCGAAGATTTCACAGAGACAGTGTTGCTTCCAATACCGAAGAAAAATAATGCCAAGAAATGTAACGAATTCAAGACTATCAGCCTGATATCACACTCGGTGAAGATCCTTCTGCGACTACTGAAGCGATGTTTATATTCTAGGAAAGGAAAACAGTTGGAAGAAGAGCAGTTTGGCTTCAGGAAGGAAAAAAGTACGAGAGATGCAATTGGAATCCTACGAACAATCGTCAAAATATATCTAGGGAAGAAAAAAGAAGTGTATATAGTATTTGTGGACCTAGAAAAGGCGTTTGCCAGAGAGGATTGGAATAACTGATGGTGATCGTAGAAAATATTGTAGTGGATTGGAAAGAGAGGAGGCTGTTCAGTAACCTTTACATGAAACAAAAGTCAAAGTCAGGATAGGAGAAGAAATATCAGAAGGAAGTGAAATTGGGAGAGGCGTACAACAAGGATGCTCTTTATCACTCTTTTCAACATCTACTTGGAATATTTAGTAAAGAACTGTTTTCAGAACATGGGAGGAGTGATAGTAGGAGGAAGAAAAATAAAGCGTGTAAGATTTTCTTATGATATGGTGTTGTTAGCAGAAGAGGAGATAATACTAAGGGATATGCTGCTGGAGCTAAATGACAGGTGTGAGCAGTATGGAATGAAGACAAATACCAAAAAGACGAAGACCATGGTCATAGGAAGAAAAGTAAAGAAGGTAAACCTGCGAATTCTAAATGAGACAGTAGAACAAGTGGACAGCTTCAAATACTTGAGGTGTAATGTAAACAGTAACATGAACTGCTGCCAAGAAGTCAAAAGGAGAATAGCAATATCAAAGGAAGCTTTTAATAGAAAAAGGAGCATATTCTGCTGACCTCTGCAGAAAGAACTAAGGAAGAGGCGAGTGAAGTGCTTTGTGTGGAGTGTAGCATTGTATGGGGCAGAAACATGGACTTTACGACGAAGTGAAGAGAAACGACTAGAAGCATTTGAAATGTGGATATGGAGGAGGATGGAGTGTGTGAAATGGACAGACAGAATAAGAAACGAAGCTGTGTTGGAAAGAGTGGGTGAAGAAGGAATGATGTTGAAACTGATTGGGAAGAGGAAAAGGAATTGGCTGGGTCATTGTTTGAGAAGAAACTGCCTGCTGAAGGATGCACTGGAAGGAATAGTAAAGGGAGAAGAGTTCGGGGAAGAAGAAGATATCAGATGACAGACGACATTAAGATATAGGGATCATGTGAGGAAACAAAGAGGAAGGCAAACAAATAGGAGAGACTGGAGAATGCTGGGTTTGCAGTGAAATACCTGTCCTTGGGCGGAATACTATCAATGAATGAGAATTTCTTCCATCAGGAAACTTGCATGTAAACAAATTGAGATCTGCCTACTGGAACGAGGCGAGGCAAGATTCGTCGCTGGAGAAGTCTGGGGTGTAACCATGCGACGTCTGTTCCCGTCACCTCTTTTCGCCTCGCTACAATGTACGGGGTAGGAGAAGCGAAGAGACAAAATTTTCATCTTTGACACCATTCGGACACTCTCGGGTCTTCATGGGGCGAACGTACTCTACTCTGTCATTCGGCAAAAAATGAACAAAATGCCACATGATCGCATTTTAGCATAGCCTTTCCCAATGAAAGTGTATCCTCGCTATTTCATACAATAATTTATTTTTATTTAGTACAGGTATGTAATAATATACCCGCACACTGTCCGTCCTGAAAGATCATACATTGGCCGCATGATGCGCTAGTATTACACCATGCATTGCCAGGGTATACACTTCCCATATAAATCGTACACTTAACGGCAAAAAGAATGGGCCGGCCGACAATTTCTAAGTTCCAGAGACATAACATTGCGCATGCTCGTCTCGTCAAAGCCTTAGTTCACTAGATAACACATAATTAAACCATTTAAATTTGCTGTATTTTGTTTAAGAGTCTAAGATATGTAATAAAATCGAATGGCGGGTTGATTCTAGATACATCAGGGCCTCTGAAGAGTGATATAATAATAAAATTGATAAATACAAAATCAAACGGAGCGAATATGAACAGGAAAACCACGTATTACGCCGAACTGATGTTAACAGTCACAGTAGCGTAAGTCGTTACGGCATTGGTCTATTGAACAAGTCAGTAGTAGTAGCTCAAGGTTCGTATCTCCCCCAAATCTTCTTTTTTTATTACAAATATGCCATTATATGTGTCTCGCAAAGCTATAATTATGTGGCGATATCTCTTAGAATATGCCCAAGCTCTAATAAACAATACTGCAATACTGCTATCTGTTACTACAACGTTCTGTCTCGTCATTACGCTTGAAGATGGCAAAGAAATAATAAATCATTGTCCTGGTTCGCATAGGTTATTCTGCGTATGCTACTCTCCGACAGGACTTCGATTGGAGAAATGTCATTTTCTCCGACCAGGTAATTGTCTCCAGTAGCAACGATAGTCCTACCCTAGTTATTGTATAAATGGCCACCGATACGATGAACGCTTCATGAGACGAATTAAGAAGTCGGGTTGCGTGTTGGGGTGGATATCATACGATGGGACAGGACTTCTGGAACGCATCCACGGGCGGTTTACGGTAGAAGTCTGCGAACAAATTTTGGCAAATGTGATGATCCCTTCCGCCCGAAAACGATATCCAGAAGGAACACTTTTCTTCCAGCAGGATAATCATCCGATACACACCGCCAACCGGATTCAAAGATGGTTTACGAGGAGGCGTGATGTCGACCCAGTCGACTGGCCTCCAAATTCACCAGATATGAATCCGATTCAAAATTTGTGGGCTGCAGTCAAAAGGATCCTATGCTCTAATTAGGCAGAACAACCACCCGTTCGGGCACTTGAGGAATTGTGAGACAGAGTTCTTGATGCGTGGGAGGAGATGGCCAAGAATTTAGACCTGTTCCTTAATCTTGTGGAATCCATGCCACGCAGAATGAGGGCAGTTGTTGACGCAGGTAGTTTGTGGACGAGATACTAGTCCCCACCACATGCCTTGTTTTGTTAATATATTAAAAAATTGTTTGTTTGTATTAATTTAATTATTTATTTGTTTTTGATAAGCGTCTGGTTTTTTAGGATGTGAAACAAGTATTTTTGTTTGTACAGGCCAGGTCTCACCTATTAATAGCCTACAGGTGATGGGCAATAATATTTTTAGAAGGCAGGCATAACGAAGTTTGTTAACAAATGCCATTTCACCATTTAAACTAATAAATTAAGTAAAAGTTAAAATAAAAAAATAATAATTTTACCGTACCGGGAGGCGAACTCACAACCTCCAGTACGGAACTCAGACTTCTTACCACTGGGCCACACACTGCTTGTAAGTTTTACTATATTATAGACGCACGACTTTCGATGAAGAGACACCACAGCAATGCCTTGCAGTGGGTTACGTTTACACGAGTGAACCGCGCGATAGAACTTAGCATTTCTATCGACCAAGAGTCGGCCCATTCTTTTTGCCACTAAGTGTACATAAGTCAGTCTTAAGAAATGTTCTTAATGATGGATGGATAGAACAGAGAAAAATTCTCTCCGGCACCGGAACTCGAACCCGGGTTTTCAGCTCTACGTATTGACGCTTTATCCACTAAGCCACACCGGATTCCAGTTCCGATGCCGGATAGAATCCCCTCAGTTTAAGTTCTACCTCTCAGTTTCCCCTTTGGTTGCCTACCTTCATGTACTGTGTGGCACAATGTCCGACGCACTATGTACAGAGGTGCACTCATTACGAGTGACTAAGTGGTCAGGATCCGACGGATGATTGTAGTCTTGAATCACTAAGTGATTACTTATGCATATCATATTATTATGATGTACCGAAGTACATATGATAATTTTATCTTTGGCGAATTTTCTTCTTTACATTTAAATGTAGCTACGATTTTTTTTTGTATCAGAACTGCACCTGACGGACACACGAAGTTCAACACTACATACAGTATATTCGGTCAATCGGGGCGTATTCATGGAAGTACAAACGTTCTGACACACTGGCTCCGTACAACAAAACTGACTTATTATTCTAATAAAATATTATATGTTTGGTCTTACCAAGCACAAATATAACTGGCACCTTCGGTACTTCGAACTTGACATGGCCACCATTCTGCATTGGAAACTGGCCATCTGGTGGTGTCCTGGCAAAGCGTAGGTCCTCTTCCTGCTGTCCCCATGCCTCACGGCCCCCATGCTGCTGACCCTCGAATACCTGCGATCCATTCTGCTGTTCTGAAAACAGAAAACATAAATGAAAATAATTTCAGAAATGAATTCCGGATGAAATTATTAATTTAGTAGGCATTATGTTACATTATAAGACACAACTAGCCCAATTGTCAGTTAAACACTGCACGTTATATTAACAGTGAAACTGTCTATGGTGAGTAATGGCCAATGTAGCACTAACACACCATAAACTATTGTAAAATGTCGCCTAAAGTAGATCAACTTCATTCGAAACTGGAAAATATAGAGACAAATTGCCACTTTTTTCTCTATCTGCTATATAGCAAAGTCTTGCTCCCCTAAAAACAAAATACATGACCCATACCGTTTCATTTATCATTTTATAGTTTACAAAAGAGGGAATACATTTTTATTAAACGCAAAATTAAATTTATTTCATTTATTTTGGTAACGAAAAATGAAGGAAATCTTAATTTAATAATGTAAATATGCGAACGTATTTAATGCGTATATGTAGTGTACGTAGTTAAAACTATATGTGTATGCAAGTATGCATCTGTGTAAGTATATATTTGTAACTTCTGTTTATGTTTGGTATTGCAAAGTGATATATTGAAACATATACCATCACAAAAATCATAATACAAATTTCTTTCATGAAAACGGTCTGTGTTTTGTTCTGGATTGTAAGCCATTATGACTCTTTTTCGAAAGAGGATCTGCGCATGTAGCTATTACATAACGGTTTTGGTTTTATGTTACAAATATCTGCACGTCAGCTCTCCGTTCCAGTTAAAACACGACAAAGTTAATGTTTTATTGCACAAAATGTCTCTTAGTTCCAGACTCTAATATATTACAATGATTTAAAGATGACAAAAAAACAAATAATTACAAAAAATATATAAATTCGTTAATGAAGGTTAATAAATTAAGTTATCTTTATCGCTTAAAATGACGTCACGATGCCCGCCGGGAGTTTATCACATACGTTGTCCGGGACGTTGTCATTCCATGCTAGCATGTTTGGAACGCTTTTGGTTTTTTGTGCGTTTGTTTTGTACCGAATAATTTTAATTACCTCAATTTCATATTAGATTGTTTCTTTGGTTATAACTTTTTATAATGTCCGAAATGCAGAATCTGATACGAATTCTTTAACTGTCCAAATTTTTATTTCTTTCTTTTAATTGTTTACATATTTATCCGGAACGTACCCCCACGCTGAACAAGCATTTATTATTATTATTATTATTATTATTATTATTATTATTATTATTATTATTATTATTATTATTATTATTATTATCGCTCTAATTAGACTTTTGTTTAATGTAATGCCGGTTTTCAAATTTAAATGTCAGCTTTTATTAAGTATAAGATGCAAGTAGACCATGCTAGCATAGGCAGATCTCAGTTTTTCGTTAATAAGTACCGAAAAGTTGAGCTTGTTTTCAAGTATAACGCCCAGGTGTTTCACTGACGTTCTCCAATCGATCTGTGATCTTTATATATCTAATTTTTGGTGATTAGTATCTAAAAATGTTCTCCCTTTTGTGAAAACTATGATCTACTGAGTCAGGCAGAGTCCCCTTCTTGCTAACGGCTGCCTACAGTCCCCCCCGCCACACCCACCGGGATCTAGATTTAGTGAGAAGCCTTGCTGATAGGTTCGTAAACACCTGTTACTTCAACGTGAAGCATGATATTAGAACTGGAACCTCAATCAAGAGTGCGATAGACTTTTTGGAAATTCGACAGGAATCGGATAACTAGGGAACCCACACAACATTCGGATGCTATAAGCCAGTCTCCCGAAATTTTGGACATCGTTCTGGTTAAACGTCTCACAACCAGAGAGAGACTAACTACCCTGGATGTTCTTTCATGTGACCACCAAAGAGATCATACACCCAGTCAAACACTGCCCATTACAATTACAAGGCAGCTGACTGGGTGCCACTAGATAACCACTATGATTTCACCGTTCCTCCCCGACGTTATTCCGGCAGAGATAGTGAAGTCAGTTAGCGATCTTACGGAGTTCGTCAGGAAGACAATGGATGCCCCGATAGCGAAACGGTCTTCATAACCGGGACGAATATAACTCCCAACTTTGTTAGGAATCTAAAGATCAACAAAAATCGAGTCAGAACATTGTGGAAGCGTATTAGGTTAAATCAACATGGAATTGTAATGAACCGCTTGCTTAGAAGTATCAGTGAGGTGGTCCACGAAATCGTTGTGGATGATTGAAAGTCTGAGGTTTATGCGATGGACAGCCAAAACATGTCAAGTCTGGAGTGCTTTTTCAATCCGGTATTCTTAATTACCGATTACAAGTCACACCAGATTTTACTGCCTTCAATTTGGAGGAGAAGACCTCGACACTGACAGACGTTCTAGAGACCACTTTCCAGCAGGTGGATCAAAATTTTAACCTGTCCCATGTTAGAGCTGTTGAGAACTTGGCTTGAGACCTCCTCAATAGGAAGCCAGGAATTAGGATACGATTAAAGGACATTCAAGAAGTCTCTCAGTTCATTTGACGCTTCAATCCTGCAAGCAAGGCTGCAGATGCCGACGTCATCCAGAGCATAGTACGAGTATTTTAGCATCTCCCCAGTTTAGTTATGAAGCGCATAGCGGGGATTTTATTAATAACACCATGACTTCCGGTCAGTGTCTCTCCTCTGGAAACAGGCCCACGTATCCTCTTTCCAAGGCCTAGAAAGGACAAGATGAATTCAAGCAACTATAGGCCCATTAGTCTCCCATTTCCCATTCTTTCAATGTGTCTTTGCGTAATTCCACATAATTTGACTTACTACATTATCTATTTATTGGATAGAGTGTACCCATCCTGCTTGTGGTTGTATTCTAATATAAAAATTATATACAAGAATTAAGACGTTTCACGCAATCTAAGGGATTTCATAATCCCCTGACACTTTTCTCTTTATACTTAGAATTTATGAAGTAGCAATAAAATATATGTTCAAGCACTTGTTTCAGGCATTTAGTACTTATGTTTTTAATTGATTCATGGACATACGAGTGAAGACAAAGTAAACTTTTCATGTCAAAAACGTTACAATTTTTCTCTCCTTGTAGGCCGAATAGACGTTTCACGACGAAAGATATCTAGTCCAATCATGGCTCGACGTTTAAAACAAAGATTGGAACGAGCCAGTTGTCTTATAATATGTTGTACGTAAAGATTATTATTTTTGATCCTTCAGAATACATCTGTTATGGTAACAATTAATATTAGAGGAGAAAAATTCGCTCCGGCGTCGGGGATCGAACCCGGATCCTTGGTTCTACGTACCAAGCGCTCTCACCACTGAGCTACGCCGTATAAGTTACAATCATCATCATCATAATCATTAATCATCACCTTCATCACCAGCATCACCACCACCACCACCACCACCACGGTTTCCATTTATTTTAATTATGAAGTCTCTTCGCTTCCCAAGCCATCTTTATTTCGGGTGCCTCTAATGCATATTATTTCATGGCGTGTTCCTCAGTTATTCGGTGCAAATGAGAAAGCTACCTTATTCGTATTCTTAAAGTAACGAACTCATTTATGTCACTTGATGTCTGTTTCCTTATTTTTCCACCGAAGTCTCCTATTCAAAATATAGAAAGGACATGCGGTGATTTCACGATTTTATGAAGAGTTAGTTAATTAGTTGTATGTCTCCACGAGATGTATTTTTCAAAGTTTAATATACCCGTAAATAATACAGAATTTACTATTTTAATTCCTATCATAAAATTTATTATTATTATTATTATTATTATTATTATTATTATTATTATTATTATTATTATTACAAAAGTAATTCCAGTGCGTTATGTAAATGCCCGGAGGATAATGATGAGATTACTAGGGAAGGAAATAGATTTAGTGCTCATGTAAATTTACACGCCACAAAGTGGATTAAGAAACGAGAAAGCTATGACAAGATAGAAGAGATAGTTGAGAAGGAAAAAAAGGGAGCATGCGTAATCCTAATGGTTGATAGGAACACAATAGTAGGATAAGGAAAACATGAAAGAACAGTCTGAAAATATCAACTGTAAAAAAAAAAAAAAGGAATATAGGATTTAATGTACCGCGAAGTGAAATGTTTGAACCCGAAGGTTCATTGCCGCCCTCACAAAAGCCCGCCATCGGTCCCTATCCTGTGCAAGATTAATCCAGTCTCTATCATCATATCCCACCTCCCTCAAATCCATTTTAATATTATCCTCCCATCTACGTCTCGGCCTCCCCAAAGGTCTTTTTCCCTCCGGTCTCCCAACTAACACTTTATATACATTTCTGGATTCGCCCATACGTGCTACATGCCCTGCCCATCTCAAACGTCTGGATTTAATGTTCTTAATTATGTCAGGTGAAGAATACAATGCGTGCAGTTCTAATAATAATAATAATAATAATAATAATAATAAAAATAATAATAATAATAATAATAATAATAATAATAATAATAGTAAATTTATTTTCTAATGATAAATCAATGAGTAAAATGAAGACATCTGAAGCATGAAGAATTATACGTGTTATGTAATAATTTAAGCACAAGAAACTGCAACCCTACCCCATTATCTCTTGGCCTAGTTGTCTCATAACTAGTGCCTTATTGGTATCACTTGTGAGGTTCAGATCTATGTTCGTACAGTTCACTAAACAACAACAATACTTATTTATAGTAATTTTTTGTATCTCTCTTTTCTTTTAAGTTTATATTATATTTAATAAAATTAAATTGAATTAAATAATAATAGCCTAATAAAATTATTAAACTTATTAGTTGTTAAAGTACGTATTCTCATGATATGCCAATATTAATATATTATTACAAGAATAGTTAAATAATATTCATAATGTTTTCAATAATTAAAAATAACCAAAACTTCTTAGGAATTCAGAAACAATTGTTTTAAATTAGAACTATTCCAATCTTAAATTTGGTTTCAAATTCTTTTCTCAAGTCCTTCATTACTTCACTATACTAAACGTCGAAGTCAATGACGTCATCCGGAGATAGGCGTACACGAACTGCTCCCACATTTTGTTCCAGTCTTACATTAAAAAGAGAGAGGAGGAAGTGCTCCGAGAAGACCCTATTGAGACGTCTGATTATAGCTGATAGTGAGAGCTTCAGTATAGGCATAGCATTCGTTCTAGAAATCTAAACTCTAATGGTATTTATAGTCTAATACTTCAATTGTCTTGATATGTTTTGTTTTTAGTGTATATAAATTGTTGTTTTGTTTGATTAGCCCTTAAACTTTCGTCATTTTGAAATGTTTTAATGCTGTTTAATCACGCTATAGAACAAATAGGGCCTAAAGTGTTTTCTTTTTATTTCTGTAAGATCGTAAATAATTTGAGATATAAATAGTCCAGGTCTTAGCCTGATTACAAACTGACAATAATGTATTTCGTTTTCTTGTGTTAATGAAATATTTGAAGACTTTTTAAGTGCCCTAGTGGTCTTGCTTACGTTCGAATACACGTTCTGTGGTTCCACATGCCAACACACTACTCATATTAATACCGAAGATATTGTGTATTGGCATTTATGTAGATGTGGGTTGTTATTTAACAATATTATTCTGTAGCCCATTCATGGAAACTACCCGGCCCAACGAAGCAAACTAGTTTCCTTCATTGGGCCGATGATGCTTACTTTTATTTTCCAAATATTTCATTAACATCGGATACTTATAACTTCTATTTGTAGCGTAGTGAAATACAGAATATAATATTTAAGTTTGCTTGAAAAGGAAATAAATATTATTTTATCCTAGGATATTATACAAGATTTATTTTAAGTGGCCCATTGATAGCAACCTTACCCTAATCAAAATAATTATAACCATTTATTTTTAACAAGCAGACATGCAGCTTTTAAATTTAAAACAAAGACTCATAAAATTGAGTTAGCCTAATAATCTCATCTCTCAGAATTGTTTCTAAAATGTATAAGAAATGTAAAAAAAATTCAATTTTTGTACTCCCTTCAAATAACTTTTCAGGTTCTTTTACTTCCTTACAGAGCAGAGAGGAGAGAAAGGAGTTGCTGTTTTAAAAATTCACTAAACTATAGGCCTATTTAACAAGAGACGTAAAATTTAAAATGAAGGTTACTCTCTATAATTTTGGTTAAACATTTTTAAATTTTTTAAATGCCATCTCCTAAGCTACTGATGAAAAGACAAAAGGGAGTGAGAAATCTCATGTCATCCGATCTCGATGAAAGTCGATATCTGGGGATCTCTGCGATCACAGAATACGAATAAGGTATTATTTTGTCTGACTTTGTCCCTAAATTGGTGGAGTGGAACAAAAATGGGTGAGAAATTAAATTAGATATATTAGGAGTTTTCGAGACGAAAATTACTAATAATACAATTTGTGCGAATTCAATATGGTAGCTCCAGTATTATGAATTATATTAAAAAAAATAAAACATCGGATAACGCAGATAGACATAATCACAGTTAACACATGTACAGTATTTAGGGGGGCATGTAACACCTTTCGATAGTATACATTTAGTAAAATCCAAAAATGTAACTTCTACATATTCTGAATGAATTTTGTGCTGGAATATAGAATAGTCAACAGCCAATACCACTAGATTAATTAACAACTTTTTAGAATCCATAAAATTTGTATTGTGAATGGTAATTATATTTTTCAATTTGTGCAATTTGTGCAGGGAGAATTTGTTTCTCCGATATCTTGTACGATTTCGAGTATTTTAAAATGTTTTATTCTCGGTTTTATTGAAAATGTGTGTCTTAAGAAATTATTGCCCTTGTAATATCCATTGCAATCCTATTTGCTATACCTTTATATAAATGAATATTTTCCACTTCTTCAAAGGATAAATCTCCAGTTTTTTTATTTCCATTTCTTACAATATTCTGGTCACGAGACATAATCATAAACATTGTCTTTTCGGGATTTACTTCCAAACCTATCGCTTTACTTGCTTCAAGTAAAATTTCCATGTCTCCAGGTATCGATCAAATTCCAGCAGAATTAATACAAGAGGATGGAAACGCATTGCCTATAGAAATTTATAAGCTTGTACTTGCTATTTGGGAAAAAGAAATTGTACCAGAACAATAGAAGGAGTCCATAATTGTACCTATTTTTAAGACAGGGGACAAGACTAACTGTAGTAACTTTCGAGTAATATCACTTTTGTTGACGTCGTACAAAGTTTTGTCCAATATTCTTTCGAGAAGATTAACTCCATAAGTAGATGAAATTATTGGGGATCTCAATGTGATTTTAGGTGTAATAGACCGACTATTCATCAGATTTTTTATATTCGACAGATATTGAAAAAAAATGGCAATATAAGGGTATAGTACATAGGTTATTCATAGATTTCAAAAAGGCATATGACTCGGTTAAGAGAGAAGTTTTATAATTGAATTTGGTGTTCCCAAGAAACTAGTCCGATTAATTAAAATGTGTCTGAGTGAAACTTACAGCAGAGTCCGTATAGGCCAGCTTCTGTTTGTTGCTTTTCCAGTTCACTTCGGACTAAAACTATCACCTTTACTTTTTAACTTTGCTCTAGAGTATGCCATTAGGAAAGTTCAGAATAACAGAGAGGGTTTGAAATTGAATGGATTACATCAGCTTCTTGTCTATGCGGATGACGTGAATATGTTAGGAGAAAATCCACAAACGATTAGAGAAAACACGGAAACAGTCAATCCTATAATAATAATAATAATAATAATAATAATAATAATAATAATAATAATAATAATAATAATAATGTATTAAAACTAAGTTGGAGCAAAAAACCGTTTTTCATCCTCAGATAGTTATAATTTATCGTAATTGGTATATTGTATACCCTGTGTTTTTCTGAGTATAGGGTAGGCAAGGACATAAGGGAGGGCAGATATATATGATCGATTTCACTACTTTCACAACATTTCGGACATAGCTGTTGTGATTACATCAACGGGTAACTGTATGAACTTGACTTCTATTCCGCTGAAGGATATACAAGAGTAATGTGGCATATGATTACATTAAACATTTCAAATCAAGTTAAATACGTAACATAGGTATTCATATGGTCACTATAGCTTCGTACTATTTATAAACAATCACTTGTAAGGTCTAGAGAGCCTATACTGTTTGATCAGGACGTTTCTGTCTATGTAAGGATGAATACTATTACTAATTACATAAACGGAAAGCAGTTACGAGATGATAGGCTGTTAGAAGTGTGCACGCAATATTTTTCATCAGGTTAATTTTAGAAAAAAAATGTTCGCAGACAAACGTGGATTCAAAGATTGACGAAATTATAAAAGTTGTGAGATTTGTATACGCAAACAGGTAGAATATTTGTGGAGGGAGAAATGAAGGAGTAGTGTATACAGTGCCCGCGCGGGAACATATTGCCCATGCTAGGTAAAGGCTATAGGAATTTGATATTGCCAAAAGAAATTTACGTATAAAATAATGAAGAAATAAATTAATAGTGAGGATTGTTTTGAAACTAGCCGGTTTTAACAATTTGTAAACAAAAGAACATAATTTATGGTTGTTATGTCGAAGCATGATGTTCTCTTGTTTTACATATTGTTAAAGTCTAGGCCTATTAATTTCTAAACATGGCACACTAATTAAATTATTCTTCATTTTTTATACATAGGTTTCTTAAATTCATATGTCTTATACTCAGAAACATTAAGATATGTGGATCCTATGCGTAGACTGGAAAATGCTGGGTTTGTTTGCCCTTGGGCAGAATACTATGAATGAATAAATTAGTGAATGAATACCAGAAAATATACGGTATAAGCACTTGGGAATAAGCCGCAAATGCCATTACAGATTATACATCTGTATCAGAGTAATTCCAAGCTCGTATTACATTTCTAGGCCTATAGTAAGTTACACATATAACGTGCTCTCGTCTGGTTCGAGTCCATGTCAAACGATAACTAAACACTTACTTATTTACTTATGGCTTTTAAAGAACCCGGAGGTTCATTACCGCCCTCACATAAGCCCGCCATCTGTCCCGATTCTGTGCAAGATTAATCCAGTCTATATCATCAAATCCCACTTCCCTCAAATCCATTTTAATATTATTTTCCCATCTACGTCTCAACCTCCCCAAAAATCTTTTTCTCTTCGATCTCCCAACTAACATTCTATATACATTTCCGGATTCGCCCATGCGTGCTACATGTCCTGCTCATCTCAAACGTCTGGATTTAATGTTCCTAATTATGTCAGTTGAAGAATACAATGCATGCACTTCTCTGTTGTGTAACTTTCTCCATTCTCCTGTAACTTCATCCCTCTTAGCCCCATATATTTTCCTAAGAACCTTATTCTCAAACACCCTTAATCCCTGTTCCTCTCTCAAATTGAGAGTCCAAGTTTCATAACCATACAGAACAACCGGTAATATAACTGTTTTATAAATTCTAACTTTAGGATTTTTACAGAAGACTAGATAACAAAAACTTCTCAACAGAATAATAACAGGCATTCCCCATGTTTATTCTGCTTTTAATTTTCTCCCAAGCGTCATTTATATTTGAAGGGCTCAGAACCATAGTGGGCCAAGCGCCATTTACTAAAACCGTACAGAACAAGGTTTAAAATGAAGTTACTACCATAATTCAATGGAAACATATAGCAAGTAATATAAGGTATACACATTAAAACTAAATGATATGTCATTCTTCATTAAACTATGGCATTCACTTAACTTTAACCCCTGCTTCCTCCGTTTTTAATAAATGGCGCTTAGCCCACTATGGCTCTGAACCTTTCATTTGTTAGTGTTGCTTCAAAATATTTAAATTTTCCACCTTTTAGAAGAACAAATTTCGAATTTTTATATTCCTATCTAAACTATTTATAACTAATTAATGTTATATTTTTATAAGATAGGTGTCCCTGATATGGCCATGCTAAGGTTTGAGAATTTTTCTAGCCGCCATTTTGAAAAAAATGTAAACCACTTTTTTCTTCCTCGTTCTCAGTCTAATGGACTTGCTTAAAACAATTTCCTTTCCCCATAAAAATAGCTTTAATTGTCCAAGAAGTCCCAAATTCCAAAAGTCTACCTAGTGGCCATATCAGGAACATGTGCACATGATATGGCCACCCTTGTTCCATGTTCCATAAATCGTAATTCTTTTCAGTTTGATAGCGCAGTTGTGCTAGAATTAAATAATTTTGGTGTAAAGTGAATAAACATGACACTTAATAATTTTTTTATAATTCAAAAGTGTAGACAAAACAGGTTTTTCCATAAAAAAAATATTAAGTTGTTTTTCTTAAAATACAAAATTTTCGCGTAATCCCAGCTATAAGGTATGTAAATTTGTCAGGTAAAAAATAAAAGTGAAATGAACTTTAATATGGCCATGGTGCATTTGATATGGCCATATCAGGAGTAGGTAAGCTTTCACGAAAATCGTTTGATTATGAACAACTCGTAAAAGATACGCCATCAACGACAACACCAATCAACAGAACATTAAAAACTGAATGGAGTACGATGGTTTTCATGAAACAAGTATTTGAAAAACATGCATAAAACAAAGGAGACTTACCAGAGAAAAAAAAGAAGAGGTCACATGAAAACCGCAAAACTGGCAACTGACACCATATTGCTCAACCTGATTGAATGGAAAACGATCAAGCAACATACCAGGATGCCCTTTCACTGGATACTGCTGCAATTTAGCGGATTTTTTGGGTAACTAACTTACAATATTGGGGTGGCCACATCAGGAACATGGCCATAACAGGAGCACCCACCTTACATAGTCTATAACATCTCCCCCTCCCATGGATTACAATAAACTCTTCCAAATAGATTAAGTATATATGAAAACTTCCATTGTGTATAGGAATGAACTCATTTAGATTGTTGAGTTTCACGTGGCTAACGAGTAAGACAGGCTACGGCACGAAATGGAGTCACATGGTTATCTCGATCTAGTCATGGGCATCGTGACAATCGTCTAATATAAATACATGTTCAAAGTTTAAAAAAACAAAGGAATTGATATATTAAACACATGTTAAAAGTGCATTTATATATAAACTAATTCAATGTTGGCCATGTTAAGACTAAGAATGTGGCGTCGCGTCGCAGCCTGTCTTTCTCGTTAGCCACGGATTTATTGCGTGGCTAACTAGAAAGTCACGGTTTATTGCGTATGATGTAAGCATTTATATGACAACGTAAGTATACTTTTCGTTACATAAAATCCTTTCGTTTTTCCACTTAGTGTAGGTCGAATATAGGTGTTAAAAGATAACAAAATAAAAAGATAAAAATCACGAATTGTTTATATTATGGCAATTACATGAAATATGGGAAAGATTGAGTGTACGAAGAGAATATTATATACCAAATAGGTCCTATGTTCTACTTCAATCTCTTGAAACCTGAAATTTTAAAATGAAATTTAAATTATTTGGACTAAAAATCGTTTGGAAATAAAATTGTTCAAAAGAAAGAGAAGATCAAGCATAAAGGGAACCTCTACTAATAGACGTTATGCACGTTTCTGATCATATCCTAATTTCTCTTCGGAAATTGACTCTCTTCCGTCTTGCTTGTAGCGAGCGGCAAAATGTAGTGTATTTTTGCCTCGTTGAAAAGGAGGGAGATCTCTCCAGCTACATAGCCTTTACAGTATACACAAAATCAACGACGTAACTCCTCTTACGTATATGGGTCCGGTGTGCATAAGGACGATCAGATAAATGATCACTTAATTTGCTAGTATTTTAAATTAAGAACATTATTCAACTGTTTACATTTCACTAGAATTGTTGACATGTCAAAGTCAACGGAAATTGAAGCTGATATCAGATTGTGACCATCACTCGAAAATAAACATACTCTGAAGTAGGCTTAAATTAATTATATTTCACGCAGCAATTAAGACACAGCTTGTCCACTGCTGGGAGTAACTGTTAGCACGTCTGACCGTGAAAAGAGAGGACCCGGGTTCAAATCCTGCATGGGAAAAGTTACCTGGTTAAGGTATTTTTCCGAGGATATTCCTCAACCAATCGAAGTAGAATTGGTGGGTAACTTTCGGCGTTGAATCTCGGATTCATTTCACCATCATAATTACACTTCCTCTCATTATTATCATCATCATCATCATCATCATCTTCGTTTCTTTCCTAGGTTTCGAGTTTGCTCCAATGTAGAGTCGGCTGCGGTCCGCCGTCGAACCCAGTGGAAATGTGGTCATTCCTTCTTGATGGTAGCGCTATGCACCGTGGGCTCTCCATTGGGCTCATGATGAGTCACAGGACCGGGGTCGAGGGACGCGGAAAGGTAAAGGGATCATGTAAGCTGTAGAGGAGTTTGGTGACGGCGCATAGGGGGATTTGTAGCTCAGGGTGTCTTAGGGCATGCACACCATTCCATCCCAGTTGGCCCACCCGAGCGGCCTTCGTGCGAGGACAGTCCCAGTTCGTGCTGTCCCTGAACGGGGACTAATAGATAGAAGGCGCGGCTTTGAGGAAGCATGAAAGCGACGGTAGTGTGCTGGAATCTGGACTAATGTCGGACTAGTCACAATTCAATCTCTACGGAAAATAGTCAACATTGCCAAATATTCTCGGTTGTGCATATGATGGTCTCGTATAACATGTCATGTTAGGCCTACTTTAAAATATAAGTATAGATTATTGCTTTTTGCCTCTCTGGTTTTTTAATTGCTTAAATAAATGGTTGAAACATGGTAGAAATAATTTATTTGAAGTGTCATAAACACAACGTAGATAAATTTATTTTATTTTAGTTTGGGCAGCTGGTGCGGTATCATCATTTAAGAAACAAGCTCTCACCAAAATATTGGAAAACCAAGGTATCACATCCTTTTGCCTTTTTTTTTCATCTATTTAGTTACTTTCCATCTCTCTGCCCTTAATTCAGAAATCCATATCTCTACATATACTTCTAGAGGTACCATGATTTTACGTTAGTTGGAATATCATTATTAAGTCAATTCCTTTCTAGACAGAAGATGGAGGCAACACTGGCAGCTGCTTGTGTACGAGATCAACGAGATCTTAAGTTTCGAATGACTAGATGTTGTCCAGTTTCAACTCCATCAAATGTTGTAATGTAGTCTTTAAGAACACAGACTTTTTTTTAATTATGTGCAATCTTATTTTAAGATGATACAAGCTTTTCTTGCTATTAAATTTCTGTGTTTTCGCATGACATCAGAGGTAAAAATATAAACAAATTCAAAATTACATCTAATATCATCACTATAGCTCGGATTTATGGCATAATACATTGTTTATTGGTGACCGTCAGAAAAGATTTAAGTGTATAAATCGTAATCTATCAAACATTATGGGAAAGGTTATATTTTTCTCCTTTTTATCTTTTTCGCACTTAATATATTTTCTACTTTCTCCCTGTTTCTGCTTTTTGTAGACCTGATTATTTTCTTATTTTTCCGTTATGTATGTTAATGATTGCTTGGCAGGAATTTAGAAATAATTATTGTTTTTTTCGAACACAGCTGTCGTAAAGAATGTCTTGCGGAGGATATCATTTTATGAAATGCGCATACAATGTTTTCAAGTTTAAGTAGGTCGCTTCCTGATCGTCAAAAATGTTCACAGAAATGCTGATTTAAAACATTATTGAGAAATTTATGGGAACATCATTTGTTGGACTTTGCAAGGGATAGGTTTTCCTTTCACAATATGTCCATTGTTAATACAAAAATATTAAGAAGAGTCAGTTGTTTAGTGAACATCTTGCAGTTATGCTTCAGTTTACAATTGAGACCATGCTGAAGACAACTAAGTATTTAAGTAACAAACTGAATAATAAAATTGTTAAAAAGTTTGGAAGACATACTTTTCCAACAGCTGGAACAATTTTACTGTGTAAAGTTTGTGAAAAGTCTGTAAACCACGAGAGGTATTTGTGACACAATATAATGCAACAGCTAAATGAGTTTCTGTTGTAGCGAAGATGACTAACCAGAAGAAAGTGTGTACTTACTCATGTCAGCTTTTAACGAATAAGCAGCTAGTTTTTTCTATGGATTTGTGTAGGGGAGACCCGGGCAAAACGAATAACCCGGGTAAAGAGAATAATGCCTATTTCTTCCAAACGCCAACAGCTAGCGCTTTCTGCTATGTTGGGGAAGAATCCCAACCAGATTTTGTTGCTGGAAGTAAATTTTCATCATTCTAGCTAGTAAGAGAAGGAGTCAGCGTGCGTTTGAAGAAAATTGACTGTTTTCTTAAAATATTTCAAGGTAAGATAAACGTAAGTACAACATACAAAGCTGCAAAAACTTTTTGCTATGTGATATTAATATAAAGGCGATACGATTACTTCTAAAGTGCTGTAATTACGAAGAAGATTATTGACGTTTATGTTTGTATAACCTTAAATGAAAAGCGAAATGGCGTCTGCGGGCAAAGTGAACAGGGCAAAGTGAAGAAGGCAAAGTGGATAACTTATCCGCTTTGCTCTGCCACATTTATTTGACTACGTAAGTGTTAGCTGTATTTTTATATGTATTTGTCTATTGTAATAAAGCGTGTTAGATCATTTTACATAATGGAGGCATTAAGTCACAATAATTAAATTATAAATCAGTAATATTGATCTTAATTTTTACTCTAAAAGGTCGTAATGTGTTTTCAGACAGTTTAATTTTTCAAACGGAACACGGAACAAGTCAAATGTTCTGAAGAAGCCATGAAGAAAACACGTGAAGAAATAAAATCTTCCAATCAGTGGTTCTGCTATCTGGCCATACAACCATAATATGTTTGTTGATGAATATTTTGCTCCAGATCAACTTACAGATCGCGCACTTGAGACAGAAATCAGCGAAACGACAGTTGGCTGAGATTTAACAAATTCTGCGGTGCCAGATTCTTCAGCGGCTGAAGAAACAGTTAATGCTCACTCAGAATCAATCACTTCTGTGATGTCGGCATCTTCAAAGATTGACGAAATATTCAATACATCAATTATACTCAGATTTTCAGTTTCAGTTACACCAAAACCCTCAACATTGTCAGCAGGAGAACCCTAGTCACTTATTTTGATTTAGACCAGTGCCAAAAGTGGATGCTCGAAAGATACGAGCTAAACGAGGAAAAAGTCAGCGCTCTGAAATTCTTACATCTATACCGTTTAAAAACGTTGAAAGAGATGTTACTTATGGGCAGGAGCAAAACAGAAGAAATCAAAGTCTTCAGTGCCAGTGAAACGTCGACTTGTTCAAATTTGTATTGTTTACTAATGTAACGTGCTGTAAAGGCCTCTAATAACATTTCTTATCGTCTAATATAACTCATTAACATCGTGCTTATGTGTTGATTTAATTTTATTATCAGTGAACAAAAATTAAATAGAAATGTGAAAATGGTATAGGGATATTCACTTTGCCCGGGATAATTTTTTTCTTTGCCCAGGTACCCGGGCAAAGCGAATAATTAACTATATTTTCTTTCTCAAATCATATCACTCTCAGTAGGTATGGGAAACGAATTGCTGTTTTTTAGATATATGGACAACATGTGTCACAACCATTGTCATTAAATTTTTAGTTCGGGTGCACCAAAATATAGCCTGTGGCATTGTTTATTCTTAGCTTATCCGCTTCGTCCGGGTTCCCCTAAAGCATTCCTTAAGGAAGGGATTCCTTTAAGGAAATTGGAAAACAAATCTTTGAAAACATTTTTGGATAAATACACTAAACAGTCCATCCCAAGTAAATCCACACTTGAAAAAAATTAGGTGCATAATAAATTGTTATCAAAACGTGATGAAAACATTCAAAATCGGGGAAAGAAAATATCGTTGTTTTACAGCAAAACACATTGAGTCAAAAATATTACTTCTGAGAAAAAGGTACTTCAAAGCTCTTGACAAAACCGAATTCTCAAAATATTATTTTTAGTAGTTGTTTCTCTTTATGTGTATTTCATTTTCCAATTCTAAGTTTATACACATACATTATGTACATTATATACGTCTTTTTTCGAAAGTAATATTTTTTATTTAATGTGTTTTGTTTATAGACCGACGATATGTATCTCCATCGATGAGATAACGGATGTAGTTGGAAGTCATATAGCCCAATGTAATTATCAGAACCATGGACTATACGGATGATGAAGGGGAATTTACCCTGTTACTTCTGAGGAATTGAAAAACACCAATAACGTGACAATTTTTCAAGTAATTGCTGTAATTTTGAATTTTCTGTGGCCTGAGGGAATTCGGCATTATGATTTTCTCCTATTTCTCAGTCGGCGTATCTTACATGGAAAAGCTTCTATAAGTTTGAAAACCCTTTTTTCCAACAGCATGCCATATAATAATAAAATTTTTGTTATATATTGTTTTAATACTGTTGGTAAGGAGATACGCAGTTTCTTTCCCAATGTCGATCATTTCATCTTCAATATCAAGAAGATTTTCCTTAAAGCTCCATACTATATCCAGACATTCAAAGAGTTCGTACCGGATCTTGCTCTACTCCCACAACCAATCCTAACGAGATGAGGGACGTGGATTACTGTTGTCTCGTATTACGTAACGAAATTCAAGATAATGGGCGAAGTCATCAGTTCATTTTTTAAAGATGATGCTGTTTCTATTCGTGATGTCAGAAAACTGTCACTGAAGCAGAAATTCAAAACTACCTCGCCTTCAACCGCTGTACATTATGCGAAGTTACCTGGAATGATTACGTCTTAAGAAAGAACATAATCCTTGGTTACATTTTTGAACATTGTAGAAGAGGCAGTGGAGTTCATTCAGGCTATTTCCAGGCAAATTAGGAAGTGCATTGAGTGATAACTGATTAATGTAATAGAGTAATACCTGCCAATCCCGACCTAAAACAGTAAAAAAATGTAGGAAAGATTGTCAGTAGTGAAAATACAGATTCCGTGAATATGAACTCGTTAATTTCTTGTTTCAAGTATGCTTCAGTTACCTCAGTGAACGCTGAACGTTGTTATCCTATTTTGAAAACTGTATTATCTGAGAAATAATAAAATGTCTCTGTTAACCCGAAGAAACACAATGCTGTTACGTGCAACGAATGATAAACATCATAAAAGGGCGAGTCTAGTATTTTTGTGATTTTTCTTTGCAAATAACATTGCTGCTTAAATGTATAAATGTCTTTTTTTTTACTGCCTATATTACATATTTTAGGAAGGTACCTAACTTTTTTCCTACCATTTCCTATCTTTTTAATGCCTGAAAAACCAGTCTCTAATCATCATCGACCTGCCTGTTTAACCCACGTACTACCAGACATTTTTCTAACACTGAATACCATGGGGTCAAAGCTGACCCCAGTATTAAGAAATCGAAAAAAAAACTTACATTTTCAAAATTGAATTTATACACAAAATTAGTCTTCAGCCATTGTTTTCGCCATAATTTCTTCATAAAATAATTATAACTACAAAATTAACATTTTTATACAGTTATTGATACTGATGTGTAGAGAGGTAATACAGTTTTCAAACATTTTTCACATGTGGTTCGAAGGACTTCTCCAATCAATTACTATATTGTTTGCATATCAAATGATCTTGACATGTAATCTTTGCACAACTTGAGTACCTGCTTGAATGTTTTCGGTCAACAGAAGTGCCCCAATAAAAGTCCTAACCTTCCGATTTTATCCACCGCAATTATTATTCCAGTCAACACTGGGAATTGAATCCGAGAGCACCTAGTGATAGCAACACGCACTAGCATTGATAAATTGGAAGACTTTATTCTAATTTAGGATATTGTACAGTAAATCTAAGACTTACTTTTTTCTACTAACTTATTTAACGATGCTGCATCAACTACTGTGTTGCAAATTTAGCTTTCAGGTATAGCTCCCTGTGAAGCTGATTTGATTAATTTCAAGGGAAAAATTATTCCGGGGCCGGGTATCGAACCCGAGACCTTTGGTTAAATATACCAACGCTCTACGAACTGATCTACCGAAGAATTCTACCAGACGCTGACTCTATTTCTCCCTTTATATCCACAGACCTCAAAGTTGGCTGAAAAAACGTCAAGCAACCAACATTGAGTGCAGACAAACTCCGTGTGACCTTTTGTGATTTTCTGTTAACAAACAGTGACGTCTATTATGCAAACCTAGCTTTCAAGTATAGCTCTCTGTGAAGATGGTTTCAATAATTTCAAGGGAAAAATTTTATTGTTCCGTGGCCGGATAACGAACACTGGGACATTTGGCTAAACTCACCAACGCTCTACCAACTGAGTTACCCAGAAACTCTACCAGACACCGACTCAATAGAGTTCTTGGGTACAACGTTGATGCGTTTAGCCAAAGGTGCCGGGTTCGATACCCGGCCCCGGAACAATTTTTCCCATGAAATTATTCAACTACTGGGTTATCTAGCGTCGATGGAACTGGTGATAGCGAAATAATATTTGGAGAGATGAGACAGAGGATTCGGCATAGATTACCTAACATTCGCTTTAGGATTGGGGAAAACCTCGGAAAGAACCCAACCAGGTTATTAGCGCAAGCGGGAATCAAACCGACGCCCGAGCGCAAATCCGGATCAGCAGGCAAAAGCGCTAGCGCCTGAGCTATGACTTCAAAATTCGTTGCACAGCAGCAGTCAAAATTTTCATCCTCACCATCAGACGAGGACTCGATACTTGATGCACAACAACTACTCGAAGCATCACCGTCTTGAAAACTTTTGATGGCGTCAACCTCCCCATTGTCATCATAAAGGTTCTGGTCATCGTTCGCCAACAACGTAGTATCACAATCGCATCACTTTGTTCTAACAAATTTTCATACTTCGTGATCGGGCAGATTTAGACCTACAGCAGCCGTAGTATAGTCGCTCAGACCGCAAAACAAAGGCAGTTAATTGTTGAAATATTAGTGAAATCTTGCCGAAAAATTAACAACTGGACTAAAAAGTGTTATAATCTGCCACTAGATAGCATAAGAGTTAATTATGAGTGGTTTGTCCGCAATAAATTATAAACCACATAAAATGTCGTTTTGGGGTCAATGTTGACCTCGCGGGACTAGACGTAATTATATCAATATTTCAGAAACTGAAAATGGTAGACGAGAAATATTTTACAGGAGTGTCATTAACCTAAAATAAATAAAGGTAAAAAAAAAACGGAAAAAAAATATATATACATTTTTTGAAGGAGATACGAACGATTTGTTTAATGCCTGGGGTCACCGTTAACCCCACGGTAGTAAGGGGGGTTAATCCAGGAAAATAGCTGTTGAAGACGAAAAATATATTATTCTTTTTTCGAAATCCTAAAAGACGCGGAAAAAATTTCAAAATAAATGGACAAAATATCTTTTTCTGGATCCAAAAAAAAAAAAAAAAAAAAAAAAAAAAAAAGAATAATCAAAATTATTATATATATATATATATATATAAATTGAAGATAATAGGCATAAGATTTTGATGTATTATGGTTATAGGGAACTGACTTAAATTAACTGAATCAATTTTCTAGTCCACACCTATGGAGTAACGGTCAGCGCGTCTGGCTGCGAAACCAGGTGGCCCGGGTTCGAATTCCGGTCGGGGCAAGTTACCTGGTTGAGGTTTCTTCCGGGGTTTTCCCTCAACCCAATACGAGCAAATGCTGGGATACTTTCGGTGCTGGACCCCGGACTCATTTCACCGGCATTAACACCTTCATATCATTCAGACGCTAAATAACCTAGATGTTGATACAGCGTCGTAAAATAACCCAATAAAATAAAAATAATAAAATCAATGTTCTATATATATTTTTCAGTAACACCCGGTATTTTGAATTTATATTCTGTCATTATGGGTAAGCCTAGTACTTTTTACCGATCATTGACTGGAGTGTATAATAATGTAATATATCTAGAATTAATTTTTTCGATTTTTGATAAACGCTTTTTCCACAGTTCTTATATCTGAGGTAGACCAATGAACGTTCGCTTACGATGTTGTGAAAATTGTCTCTTAAACACATGTGATTTCATTATGCATTTTCACCTACATACATATATTAGCATATATAATATAGTACTGTACATGTTTCTTTTTCAAATGATTCTATCTTAGGGGAAAGTAGCCGAAATCGTACCACTATTAATATTGAGGAAAGTATTGCATGCAGGGACCATCTGGGGGATTTTTCATGAAATACAAATAGAAACTGACATTCGTTCAGTTTCCCGCCTTTTACCCAAGACAACAGCTGTATTAAATCGTAATTAATAGTAAGTTCTGATTTCTCATATAAGATTTTGTTACTCTTTCGTAAACTTTTATTGAAACATTGAGTTAATTTAATGCTTGTCTTTTATTACACCTAACATATACGATTGTTTGCATTATGTAAATGGTAAAAATAGTCACTGTAACAGCATTGTTTAGGTTACAATCTGAATAGTTCGCTAGGAGAGCTAGTTTCCTAAATCGTACCTTTAAAACGTTGCTCATATCGTACCAGTACGATTTTGGCAACGTGAACAAATAACGTTAGGTGCATAAATTTTTTAAATTTCAGAATAGATAATTCAGATCTGCCAAGTCTCAAGCATTGTGGGTGAGACATCGATTTGAGGCTGATCTCACGCTCACACGTACGCGAGCTGAAATCTCACGCATTTGTGGATTACAAAATTTTAAAACAAGACACTATCCCTGAAGATGTATGAGAAAGTGCTGAATTCAAGATGAGGTGTAAGTAAGTCGATACATTCACCGAATGGATGTAATTTGGGCATATTTATCTCAGATGAAACTAGCAAATGGAGAAGTAAGGTACAAGAAGCTATCTTAGGTTGCAAAATTGGTTTTGGTAATTCCATATTCTAATTCTGACGAAGAACGTGTTTTTCTGTGATAAGGAAAATAAAACAGCATTTAGACCTTCATTGAACGTGGATTGTACATTGTTACCTGTCTTGACCGTGAAAGTGGCCATCTCTGACCTATGCCACAAAGGAAGTGGTGGCTAATGCTAAGAACGCAACGCATCAGTTTAATAAAACACATTGCAATAAAGAGTAAGATTTGTATCATTTACAATTAAGTGCAACATTTGGAATATATTAACTTATATTGTGCTGTGTTCCATTCCACAAAATTGATGAATATTACATAATAATAATTTGCATTATAAAAAAATTGTGGTTTACTATTAATTAATTATGAAATAATTGGATATATGAAGGAAATTTGTTGTCTCACTGATTTTCCTTGAATTTCACTCTTCTTGACCGGTGATCGCACTCAGTTACCATGAGGAACCTTGACAGCTCTGGATAATAGGCAAATGAGAATACGGAAAATGGGAACCAAGTGATTTACTTAACGTACTGGATGAATTTCGATCCGGAGCAGTGGGATTGAATGAGTGTTGCCGTAAAAACGAAATTCCAAAGCAGACTTTCAAGCGACATTTGATGGGCAAGGTGAAGAGAGGTCTGGAACGTCCTTTAATGGATCCGTCAACGGGAGGAATACAGCTTTTCTACGGGAAATAGAAGAGGAGTTGGTTCAACATATTCTTTCTGAACTCACTGTAACAGACGTCAGGTAGCTTGTCTCTGTTGTAGTTCTTATTTTGAAAATTGTATATATATTTTACAAATAGGTACGATTTAAGCAACCTCTAGGTACGATTTAGGAAACCGGGCGCATAAATCGTACTGCTCACAGAGTTTTAAATAATGCCTTTTAAAATCATTTCACAATTATTTAAAAATTCTGAAAAAAAATATATATATATTTTATGTCCCATGATACTGTCAGAATGTCTAACAATATATTCAATTAAAATTCCTTCCCATTTCGAAACAAATAAAAAAGACTGAAAAGTGGTACGATATAGGCAACCTTCCCCTATATTGCCATGCTTAAAGCATAATGTTGATTAAAAATCAAAGGACCCAAATGTATACAGAGACAGATTCTTCCATCTGCTTTATGTTAGTTACTGTGAACAGAAACAGGAAATGAACTCATCATTTTCTGTTTACAAATGTCGTGCCTATTTTAGCACAGTAGGACCCCAAAATTTACAACTTATTGGAAACTCTGCAACTAAATATGTTTTCAGCATATTTTGCACACAATGTAGAAAAAATATCTGGGCAATTCTTTTGGAATAAGGTACGGAATCGAAACAGATATATCTTAAGCAATAATGGTCGGAAGTGCTTATTTACGAAGTGACATGCCGTTAAATTGGATCTTCGTCCTGGTCTCCGAAGCCACAGGATCTCTGATACAATTGGATTTACTCATAAGGAAATATAATAAAGAATTATGAGGCAGCTGTAAATATTGAGATGGATGTTGCTCATGCTGCAAAGGTAGCTACAGTAAGAAGAAATATCGACATTTTCGTCAATCTATGCAGTGTCATATTAATTTTTAAAGTTTATAAACATATTCCCCACTAAACATCTTTTAGAAACCAAAGTTACTACAGCAGAAACAGCAACCAGCAACTGTGCGAGGAATGTAAGAGAAAATGCCGCTGAGCTTGCGGTGTAAGGAAAACGCCATGTGATAATTTTTGTATATACTCGTTTAGAAAGCGAAATATGCAGACTATAACATATTGCTGAAATTCTTCACTGCACTAATATAACTGTATTTAATATAAATCAATTTCATTAGCAATTTTATTAAACTCGTATTCCTATTTTGTAATGCTAAGATATACCGTACATAACTCATGATAATGATTATTATTATTATTATTATTATTATTATTATTATTATTATTATTATTATTATTATTATTATTATTATTATACGTTAAAATTATGTGGTAGCACAATTCTTTTTTGACTGAATCGATATCATATGTGTGCGTATTTGTATGTCTGTATTTTTTGTGCAGTTCTTGGAGCTTATATATGCATGCGGTTTTCCACATTAGTGACATTTAAAAGTGTGATCCGTGAATTATTTTCAGATAAACCTTGTCATAAATTGGTAGGCAGTGTCATATTGGTACCAATTAAAGTAATCATACTGCTTGATGATATGAGCGTCAATTTCTACAGATTTTTAACACGTTAACAGTTTTTACTGAGTTAATTTAGGCTTATAATGACTAGGTCGGTATTCGTGTAATCAATCTGTCTGTACGTACACACTAGTGTCGTGCAATGTTCGAACATGGGAGGTGACATCAAGATACTACTAACTTCGCCCTACTTCTTAGGCATCCAGCAGTACGTGAAAATGAAGAATGTAAACTAAAATACCCGAGTCTGTTGAAAACCAGCCAGAGGCCTTATGTTCGGCTCAAGTTTGCCGAGTCTCTATAGACCCGAAGCTCGCTTTGCGTTTGCTCAACCTTTCTCCTTTCTCACATACGTTCGGTGCCTTTCTCCTTAGTTTCTCCTCTCCCTGCGCCTTTATGCTTTAGCTGCATAAGGATGCCAGGGACATATCTTGCGAAGTTACGCATAGCAATGAGTATAGGTAATTTTTGTTGTTATTAATATGACTAAACAATTACGAAAATATGCGTACAAATAAATCAAACAAAATCTATTAAAGAAAAAACGCATATGTTCATTGTACCGACTAGTATTGTGAAATGTTCAAACATGAGGGAGAAAACCAAAACATTACAAGCTTCGTCCTATTTCATATGAAAACTAATCGCAAGATACGTGCTCAAATCCTTAAGCGATTCAAAATAGTGTCGTGCAAAGTTAGAATATGAGTGCGGTAACCAAGATTTTAAGAACTTCCTCTTATTTCATATGACAAACTGATCGCAAGATATGTGTTAACATTCTTAAGCGGTTAAAACGTGAAGGGGTGAGAGTGGAGGACAGAGAACTTTTTATAACAAGGTGAAACAAATACGACAGACTTCCTGCAGAGCGAACATCGGCGAATATCGAACTTTGCCATACTCGACAAACTTGAAGAGAACATAACGCTTGTAATGCACGACGCTAGTTTAAAGCATGGAAGGATAGGAGAGCAAGACAGCAAATATTTCATAATATTGGTGAACAGACATCATAGATCTCCTCCAGCAAAGTGAACATCGGCAGATATCGAACTTCGCCATACTGTACAAAATGAACCGTACATAGTGTCTGTCATGGACAACGATCATGTATAGTACGAAAATGAAGTTATTTATTTATTTAACAGGCTGGATAGCATATTATAAGTATGTGTAATATTATGAAAATGTAAACATTTATTTAACATGTTGGATATTACTATTTTATTAGCATAGTGGATAGTATAAATTGTAATTATATATAGTATGAAAATGAAATCTTTTTTTTCTGTTTATTAAAAAGTAGGGTACAGTAAGTTTATTATGTGTATTATAAAAACGAAATAAACTTATTTATTCTCAGGTCGGATATTGCAAGCTACAACGAATTATGTGTAGTATGAAAATGACGTCAAATATTTCATTTATTAACAGGTTGAATATTATAAGTTATAATGATGTGTAGTATGAAAATTAAATCATTTATTTCTATGGACTCGTACAATTTATGTTATATTATGTGTTCAATGTTATAATACTATAATCATCCGAGTAGTCATGCATCTATTGTTACAGATCAACTGTGAGTTACATGAATATTATGTTAAGAATTAATTTGAATATCATGTCAAGAATTAAACGCAGAATAAATATGGGAAATGCATGTTATTATTCGGTAGAAAAGTTTTTGTCATCTAGTCTCCTGTCAAAAATTCTGGAAGTTAGAATTTATCAAACAGTTATATTACTGGTTGTTCTGTATGGTTGTGAAACTTGGATTCTCATTTTCAGAGGAACAGAGATTAAGGGTGTTTGAGAATAAGGTTCTTAGGAAAATATTTGGGGCAGAGAGGGGTGAAGTTACAGGAGAATGGAGAAAGTTACACAACGCAGAACAGCACGCATTGTACTCTTCACCTGGCATAATTAGGAATATTATAGATTTATTAATTGGTCCTGCAGAATAATATCTGTAATATTGACAATCAATATTTAAGGAGAAAAGCTGCATAGCTGTAGTGCATATATTTGTACAGATTACTGTGCACGTAACTGCGGAATCCCGGCCAAACAAGTCACTCAGCTGAGTGCGCTCCTAGTATAATGGCAGTTGACATTGGACATATACGTCAACATATGTGCCTAACTTGGAGTTAGGCCACAAAGGGAAACATTAAGGGAGGAGGGTTCGGTCCAGTGCTGTGGATTGAATTCGGCGTAGCTCAGTGGTCAGAGCGCTTGGTACGTAGAACCAAGGACCCTGGTTCGATCCCCGGCGCCGTAGCGAATTTTTCTCCTTAAATATTGATAATTAGGAATATTAAATCCAGACGTTTGAGATGAACAGGGCATGTAGTACGTATGGGCGAATCCAGAAATGCATATAGAGTGTTAGTTGGGGGGTCAGCGGGAAAGAGATCTTTCAGGAGGCCGAGACGCAGATGGGAGGATAATATTAAAATGGATTTGAGGGAGGTGGGATATGATGATAGAGACTGGAATAATCTTGCTCTGGATAGGGACCGATGGCGGGCATATGTGAGGGTGACAATGAACCTCCAGGTTCCTTAAAAGCCATAAGTAAGTAAATGTGTCAAGAATGCAATTATAGCTACTTTCTGTCGATAATTCACTGGTCAACAAAAAAAAAAAACATTTTTTTAATGTTTCCTGCACTTCATGAGACAATTCTTACTATATTTGGGTTGAGAAAAACGAATATGACAATGAAAAAATTTTCTTAGCTCTAGTTTCTGTGATACACAATAGGTGGAAGTATTTCAGTTTAACGGATTAAGAGAAAACGATACATTTTAATTACATATGCCAACAACACTGAAAGTGAATTTGAATTTTTTTTAATGGCAGTTACATTCTAAGAGTACTAAATTGATGGAAGAGCAGATGTTTGGGTCTGAAGAGAATCATGTGGTGGCTTCATGAGATCGTCGTCTTTTAGCTTGCCTCTTGTGAGTTCCGGAGCATCCCTACACAAAGACCAGCAGTAATCCGCAAGCATTGTTTCATTTCAACGGCCCTGATAGCTTTGTTCCATAACAGAAATATCCTGATTGAATCTTTCTCCGTATTCATCACTGATAACTGCACAACTAGGAGGGAAAAAGTCTAGCTGGGAATGGAGAAAATGGATTTTAAGGGACATGTTGCATCCGAATTGATGGCAATTTTGCAGGAGCACAGTCACCAACTGAGTGTAGTTATCATCTCTTTTTTTGCCTAAAAATCTTTGAAGGCCTCTCAAGCTTCCTTTTCTTACCTCTCCAAAACTTGATCAAATGAAGGATCCTTTACAAGTTCCCGAATTTGTGGCCCGAAAAAAATACCTTCCTTAACTTTGGCATCACTTAATTTCGGAAATTTCTCTCTTACGTACTTAAAGGCCTGTCCTTCTTGGTTCATACCTTTGACAAAATGTTTCATCAAACCCAGCTTAATATGCAGGGGTGTAAGAAGATCATCTTTTGGATCAACGAGAGACTCGGGAACGACATTTTTCTCGCTAGGGTTAAGATTTCTTGCAGGCCAGTCTACTTGAATGTAATGTGATTTCCTATCCCTGCTGTCCCAACTACATAAAAAGCACCAATATTTTGTGTACCCCAGTTGCATTCCTAGGAGTACAGCAATGAGTTTTAGATCACCACAGATTTTCCACTTGTGTTCATGATATTTGATTGAGTCGAAGACGGCTGTCATATCTGCATAAGTCTCCTTCATGTGAACTGCATGACCAACAGAAATAGAAGAAAGACGGTTGCCATTGTGAAGTAATACAGCTTTCAAACTAAGCTTGGTGGAGTCTATGAATAGCATCTATTCAGTTGGATCATGGTTCAAATTCAAACATTTCATTAAGCCATTAATGTCGCAGCAAACAACAAGATTGTTTTTCTTCTCAAAAAAGGGAAGCAGATCCCTGTGACGTTGTCTGTACTGTGAGAACCTGACATCACGTTCGAGAAGATTCCATTGCTGTAGTCTAGACCCTAGAATTTCTGACTTCTCCTTTGACAGGTCAAGGTCTCTAATGAGATCACTCAATTCCGCTTGACTCAGTCTGTGCGGTTTATCATCTGTTTTCCTCAAAATCAGGGTCATGGGATGTGGAAGGCTTGTTGGATTCTTCTTCTTGTTCCACAATGTCTTCATTTTCTACTTCAAACACACAATTTTCGTGGCATTTTTACAAATTTTACACTTTAAAAACACTTCCAAACGAGAAATTCTGCATTCATTACAGCAGAAACAATATGAATTGCACAGTCACAGGAACAATATCTATGTTTGTAAGTTACAAACAGCTGAAGAACATTTGTTTTTTGTTATTTGACAGGTGTGCCAACTCCCAAAACAAAATTTTCCCCAAATTTCCCCCAAACTGAAAATGTTGACTCTAAAAAAAGAAATGTCACTTTATCTCCAAAGCAAGAGCTAATCTGTCACTTTTATGGTGATTTTTTAATTCAGCAGGTGGAAATACATAAGAATTAGCTATTTTTGAGCCCGAAACATTTTCATTGTTGCGCAGTGATAATTGGTATAGTACAAACTGTCATATAATCGTAAAACAAAATGTGATATACCTATATGTACGTAGGGTAAGGAAAGGTATTTTCGTGATGTTTTTAATATTATGGCTAGTTTTTTCCCCCAATTTTGGGAATTGTACTATATTTTTCTATTTCTACGGCATTATTGTAACAAAATATATAACAGAAAGGTGTATATTCTATTTTTTAATTTTAATTACTGTATTAATAGAAAATGGGATTGAAAATGTGCGTTTTTGGTAGATAATTTCGTGAGAGGGGTATCTAATTTCGTGATAGTGGTAAGCCAATTTCGTGAATGAAAGGAATACATAGTTATGTCATATTAGGCCTAATGTATATAAATTCACAATAGTGATTTTAAACACTAAACTATTTGTTGACATCTTATTTATGCAAGCCAATAAAGGTATTTCAGTGATATAGAATATTTCATCAGTTTTAACAGTTCATAGAATTGTTCATGAAAAAAAAAATTCTAGACTACTGTCTTTGAAATAATGTATAGGCCTATTAAGCTCTATAAGGAACAACACATGAAACAAAGACTAAAATATGAAACATAAACACATTTATAACTTTTTTTTTTTTAAAGACATGTTGGTTCAGAAAATTGTGAATGCAATTAATAATTATATGTAATAAATTTTCAGTCAAATACACTTTTCAGTTTGTGAGGTCAGATAATCTGTTACATCACAATATTTAATACAAAGTCACTAATATTTTCGACTTTAAAAAGTCATCATCAGGTGCATGAGATGCAAACAATTTTAAATTAGGTGATAGTTGATCTAACAATTAATGATATAGTAAGTAATGCACGTGCTGGCATTTACAAGTATATAAGTTTCGTGCCTCTTGAGGTAAACTGTACATGGTAAAGCTGAACACTGATGCTAGGTTCTCGTATGTGTATAAAACAAGGAGAAGGCACAGCATGATATTAACCTTATACAATTAAAGGCTAAGTATTCTCATTAGGTCATGTCATGAAAATTAAATTTGTACAATTTGATATTAACTATGTTAAAATGTTATATATATAATGTATAAATTTAAAAGGGATGGAAAAAGCTGTGATGCAAATGTTGTCTGGACGTAAACAACTGAACAACTATACAAATATGGCATTCACCACTACGAATTAGACTGCGTGCTCTCCTACCAACAGCATTTGCATCACAGCTTTTTCCATCCCTTTTAAATTTATACATTATATATATAACATTTTAACATAGTTAATATCAAATTGTACAAATTTAATTTTAATGATATGACCTAATGAGAATATTTAGCCTTAATTGTATAAGGTTAATATCATGCTGTGCCTTCTCCTTGTTTTATATACATACGAGAACGTAGCATCAGTGTTCAGCTTTACCATGTACAGTTTACCTCAAGAGGCACGAAACTTATATACTTGTGAATGCCAGCACGTGCATTACTTACTATATCATTAATTGTTAGATCAACTATCACCTAATTTAAAATTGTTTGCATCTCATGCACCTGTTGATGACTTTTTAAAGTCGAAAATATTAGTGACTTTGTATTAAATATTGTGATGTAACAGATTATCTGACCTCACAAACTGAAAAGTGTATTTGACTGAAAATTTATTATATATAATTATTAATTACATTTATAACCGTTAAGTAGATATAGGCCTATTTTGATTAATTTGAAAATTTTACGGGGACTGTTGATGTAAAAATAACAGATCGTCCGGACAACAGTCTCTAAAACATTTTAGGGCTAATAAAATTAAAAACATTAAACAAAGAACAAAATATGAAACATAAACACATTTACGACTCTTGTGAGTTCTTGGCAGTAAGATTTTTAGGAGCCTTTATTGTGATATTGTATCTCTATTTAACCCATTTATGCCCAAGACTTTTTTTTGTTGAATATTTTCATAATTTTTCCACCGCCACATGAAATTTAAATGGAAGTTAATTATTGTGCTGCAGGCTCCTTTGATTCTTCTAGTATACACAGCAATTAAATAAAAGTTAATTTTATAATTCATGCCTTTGCATTTTTGCAGAAAAATAGCTAATGCAGACTGTTGTGAAAACGCGTCACTAGGCAGATATGGGTTAAAATGAAACCACCATCATTACCTGGCACTTTCGCTAACTGCATTTAACAAATATACGAGCCCGATAATCCTGGCCACTTGGCGTGCCACTTTCATAGTTGGCAAAGTCAAGCCAAATCCCAACTCTTGCATTTGTATAATAGGGTGGATCGGAAAGGAACCCACAATACTACAGATACAATTAGTTTTGCATGTGCAGCTCTAGCGAGAGAATCGTGTGCGTGAAATACGCAACAAAGATGACGCGCATGTTACTATCGTCAACTTGTGAAGAGCAGCGAAGTGTTGTGCCATTTTTGTGGGTTAAAGGACATAACCCAAGTGAAATCATCAGGGACATGTGTGGCTGTACGGGGAAGACTGTATGGACTGCAGCAATATTTCCAGGTGGTGCGCATTCTTCTCAGACGGCAGTGAGAACCTTTGTGATTCTCCACGTTCCGGGCGGCCGGTAACAGCTGCAACCCAGCGGAATGTCACAGGCATTGAGGTGGCAATTTTGAACGACCGGCGGATATAACTGCGAAACTTATCTCAGCAACATTTCATACGGTGTGGTGTACGATATCGTGCATGAAACATTGAAATTTCATAAAGTTAGTGTCCGCTGGGTGCCTACACGCCCGAAACAAAGCAGGCCTCTATGGAGTGGAAACATGCTTCTTCCCCAGCAAAGAAAAATTTCAAAGTGACGTAATCTGCAAAGAAAGTGCTTGTGATATTGTTCTGGGATATGGATGATGTTTTGTTGGTGGACTTTGCTAAACACGAGACCGCTGTGAATGCTGCAGCCTACATTCAAACTTTGGTAATGTTGCGTCGTGCCCTTCGTGACAAACGCCGTAACATTAATGCTGACGATGTCAAATTCTTCATGGCAATACTCGCCCCAATGTTGCGGCTTCTGTTCGTGAGAAAATCAACACATTTGTTTGGGAGGTGCTCCAGCATTTGCTATACAGTCCAGATCTTTCACCGTCGGACTTTCATCTGTTTGGTCCCATAAAGAAATTCCTGGCAGACCATCGCTTTGCGACCGACGCAGAAATGCAATCAACTGTCCGCAGATTGCTATGGCTATACTCCAACCGAACGTACTTCTACGAACAGGGTATACTGAAACTGGTACCACGATGGGAGAAATGTGTTGAGAAACTTGGCGCCTATGTAGAAAAGTAGCTCAAAAATGAGAGTTCATTTGTGTATTTTTTAGTTTTGTTTACCTTTTAAATGTTTTTTTTATTATTGTGTATTACTTTCCGATCCACCATCATATAATTAATATACAGCCGTACTTCCATATCAGATGTAAGAGCAAAATGCCTTCCTAATTTAGGAGTCCGATTTTTATTACAATGATTTCTTCTTATGAAATCTTTGAGTGAACTCCATGAATGACACATCCATTTTTTTTTGTAGCTTTATAACTAGATACTTTCTGTTCCCTCACCATTTTGGCGGCTGCAATAAGTTGATTGCACCGTATTTCCTGTATTTAATTCTCTTTTTTTCTATGTTAAACCTAAAATCAAAATAGGGTAGGTAATTTCGTGATAGGCACTAAATTAATAAAACAAATAGAATTGAAGTACGATTTCTGGATAATAATTTTCTTGAAATAAGTTTTTCTGGCAAAGGTACAGAAACCTTGCTGTGGGCGAAATACTGAGGCTTTTTCGGCCGCCGTCACTTTCACGAGAAGAAAGCTAAGAAATCGCATTCATTTCCTGAGCTTAATTGACGCCATTAACATCAGTAATGTAATTAAAATATATGTACAGTTAGAGGGACTCAAGTACTACAGTATAGTAAAAGTATAGACTTCCTACTTTAAATATGTGCATAGTAATCACTGCAACACTACAAACAGTTCAAACACTACTAAAATTCTTAAGAAAATACGCAACGTACAGTACAACTTTCTGTCATGGCCAGCACAAACAAAGATGAAATCAATCATGTTTCGCCATCCGTGAAACAATACAGTATTACTAGCAGACGCTAAAACTATTTTCTACAGTAGGCATGTTCATGAGATTTACTAAAGATTATTATTTGTTTGGTCCTACAGTATACCTATATCTGTTATGGTAACAATTAATATTACAGGAGAAATATTCGCTCCGGCGCCGGGAATCGTACCCGGCTGCTTAGTTTTACGTAACAAGCGCTCTCACCATTGAGTTACGCCGAAGTCCAATCCACAGCACCGGATCGAACTCCTCTCCTTGAGCGTTTTTCCTTTTGCGGCCTAACTCCCTGCCATCAAGTCACTCAACTGAGTGTGCTCCTTGTATAATGGCAGTTGACTTAATAAAATGTTAACGTACATGCCCAACTTGGAGTTAGGCCACAAAGGGAAAAACACTGAAGGAGTGGAGTTCGATTCGGGTTGTGGATCGGACTTCGGCGTAGCTCACTGGTGAGAGCGCTTGGTACGTTAACCCAAGGACTCGGGTTCGATCCCGAGCGTAGGAGCAAATTTTTATGTTCTAATATTAAATGTTCTTGAAAGCTTTTGCGAAAATTATCACGAATATACCTATATCACGAAAATACCTTTCCTTGACCTATATTTCTGCCGAGGTTTAATGATAATTTTGTCCTTACATCTTTATAAACTACACAAGATTTGTTCTAAAATCCTTACGCAGCTAAAAACATGAAGGGATGGGAGGGGAGGCTAGGAGAGGCCAGCGAGCTTGAAGGGGCAGATTTGAGCGAGCTGGATAGATCTGCTGCTTCAAAGCAAACTTCGTTTCTTATCACGCTCGACAAACTTGAACCGAACATAGCTCTTGAAATGCACGACACTAGTACACACAATAGACTAATAGACGCAGGATCAAAAATAGACATAGACGTGTAAGATAAGAGGCAACACAAAAATGGAAGACTTTCTTTATATAATGAGATGATTTTTCCCTCTATAATGATATAATTAATACTAAAAATTCAACTCCTTTAAACAAATCTAAACAGTCAAACTCTCAAAAACTGAGTATGAAATATACTATAATATACTATACTATACTATACTATACTATACTATACTATACTATACTATACTATACTATACTGTACTATACCATGCTATACTATACTATACTATACTATACTATACTATACTATACTATACTATACTATACTATACTATACTATACTGTACTATACTATACTATACTATAAATCCTCTGATTGAGGTTCTAGCTTATATGTACAATACATCTATTATCAGGCAGTACATCTCACTTGACGAGATGTGTCTGAGGAAAAACAATTGTTTGTATGCATCTGAAGTCTGACTAGTGTAATATGTAGCTAGTCGGTGATGTATGCAATGGAGGGGGAAAGGAACTGGCCACTCTACCCCATTATCTCCTGCCCTAGTTGAATCATAGAATCATAAGTGGTGCCTTCTTGATATCACTTGTGTGGCTCAGACCTGTTTTCGTACAGTTGACTAAATAACAACAACACTATACTACAGTATACTATACTATACTACACTAATACTAATACTAATACTCTACTCTACTATACTATACTATATTAATACTAATACTCTACTCTACTATACTACACTATACTATACTATACTATACTATACTATACCATACTATACTGTACTATACTAATACAATACTCATATTAATACTCTACTCTACTCTACCCTACCCTATCCTACCCTACCCTGCTCTACCATACTATACCATACCATACCATACCACTCCATCCCATACTACACTACACTATACTATACTATACTATATTGCCAAACAATTTATATTTTGATATCAAAAATACATCATTAAAACGTTTATTTAAACTATTGTGGAAAGAGTTACATTTGTAAGTTAGGATACGTGAAGTCCAAAATCATCTACCTGAAGTACTGGTTTTTCGTACAATTGTACATTATGTGTTTATTTATATTAACCAATGAACAGGGATTTTTATAGTCTTAAAAGTAACCATATGTCTGGTTTTATCTAGTCTGGTCTATCATGGTCTTTCCTTAAAAAAAAACTAATTTAGTCACCGATAAGTGCACTGTATGCCATATTATAAAATGTTACTACATGTCTATTATTCCGTCGTGGGAACAGCCATAAAGGGCCAAGGCCCATAAGTCGGCTGCTAACCTCAGGTTCACATGCCTCAGCAGAAGTGAACGATTATTCAACCAAAATAAATGTATCGTGTTGTCAGTACGACGTTCCTCACAGCTCACAAATCTATTACAATTCTGTTAATAATATATATGTGTGTCTGTGTGCTGACAAATACAATTCACATAAAAGCGTACACGATTTCTCTTAAATGTATAACAAAGTATAGAAACCTATACCACTTATATCCATTTTTTTTTTTTAACTTTACGGTTTATTCACACACTTCTGAATGTTACCTGGAGATGTAGGCCTATCTCACGCTAGATTTCTTGAACAGGCTTTTCGTTTTTAGTTTAAATTTAATGAGATATAAACTTGCCCCCTCCCCCAAAAGGAAAGGCAATGTCTGAATAAATAATTTTCCCCTGACGCTTTATTACATATTGAAATGTACGGAGAGCATATATTTTCTCGTTAGTTTATCCGTATACTTAACCTACTGTACTCACAATTCATAGAATGAGTAAGGGAATCATTGAAACAATGAAAAGCAAGTATGAGAAAGTTGGCGTTCGTAACAAAGTTTCCAAGCACTTAAAGTAACATAAAAGAATTAGGCTGATTACAGTAAGAATAACGTTTATTATGACAGTCTATATGTTGACGAACGTAGGACCGACTATTAAGACTATTGTAGACTTGACAAAAATTTGTTTTGTTGATTCTTAATAGCACGTTAGTTCAAATCTGATACAATTACTGTAATACCTCACAGTCTTTAACCGGAGGGGCTTTAAACTACATTGCTTTTTAATGGCGAGTATGCTTCATTCACACAAGCGTTCCCATCTAAGAGTGACGAGTCAAAGCTCTTAATTCTTTTTGCAACCGCTCTCAGCTTGCCTTCGGTTCACCAAATGAGGCGAACCACGTAGGCCTAGTACGGCATGACGACGATAATGCTAATTAGTAGAGCATTGGTGGAATGTCGGTAGGGGAAACGAGAGTATACCGCGAAAATCTAATCATCGTCTTCATCCACCATAAATAAAATTCCACTGGACCCACCGGGATCCGAATCCGAGTTACGAGCGTGTAAAGCCGAAGCTTTAACCGTTCAGTTAACGATGCGCCTACATTAATTTTAATGAAAAGCATACTGCCATACCTGTGTCCAAACAGATGCCCATAGTCCGGTGAAAGCTTCCGTACTATTTTTGACTCGTAGGGCGGCTTCCACTGGACAGTTGATTTCACTTATCACTGTAGTTTCTGTTGTCTTTCACTTGATAAACACACGTGTCCAAATCTCACTTTACGCCTGGGCAACTTCATCCTCTCCTCAGTTTTTCATCTCGCAAAATACCTACATTGTCTCTTATCTAATCCTATAGAATCGGAATCCATAACACACACATAAAGTTCAGCTCATTTCCTCTTTGTTATCATACTTCACTTGCTTTCTTCTTTTTATAGTTGCCATAGAACTGCACAGAATAGAGTGGAATATTTCTTTAGTGTGCAGTTGTTGAAAAGAATCTAGCTCCTAGCTATGCGACACAATTCTACGTGGATATTACACGGTGCGCCTGCTACAGTTGTGAAAAGAATAAGCAGCCACAGGTACGCTTCTCGTATCCACTCGTCACAGGCGTTAATCTTCCTTGTTGTGCCAGTGTCTTCTGGTCAACTGAAACACTCACGAAAATCGTTCACTCGATTGGGGAGGTCGGAGTAGAATCGACGTTGCTTGGGTGAATAATTGAAGCGTCCTTCCCACTCGGGTTCTCCCCGCGCCCCTTCCACTGTGACTTGCTGGTCAGTTTCAGTGGACGTCTGGACGCGGGAGAGGGGGCGGAGAGTAGTGCAGGTGGCAATCATGCGCACCAATTTTGTGCGTTTTTAAAGAGCTAATGTTTATGTTCCTTTAGTTACCAGGCAACGGAATTGTGGCTACAGTTTGTTTGTCAAAAGACTTATCGGCTTCCAGGAACGTGACCATGTCGCTTTCATTATATAGTTCCAAACCCCGAAACTCGTTTGGAAAATGTTCAGCAATTGAATTAGGCCTAATTCAATTGAATTTGAAAGAGAGGGCACTAAGACCCAGCACTGCGGCCTTATTAGATCTGTTGCATCAACCCTCAAGCTAGTAGAGGTGGGATGTGACAGCGTTTTGCCTTCACAGCTCCAAACTGTGACAACTCCGGAAAAATCGCTGTGACAGATAATAGCGATTTTGTCACAGTGTGATTTTTGTGTTCGTATGATTCTTGGCGATTGTGAATGTCTCTCATCACGAGCTGACAGATGTTATGTTCATCGCTCTTTTGCGAATTGAATTGAATTGAATTGACATACCGGTGTCATATCTTATATCAGGCATGTCAAAGCGCCTGCATTACATGCTCATACTGCAAGCAATACAAATCCAACAAGGTTCACCTTTTAGTAAACAAAGTACAATCATCGCTCTTATGGAAATGTGGGGTTCTTCAGAGTACGCAGTGCATGCGCTTTGACATCCCTATCTTATAACAATGGTGCTCAGTACGGCGAGTATACTAAAATCAAAACACGCTCTGAACTGTGTTACAACGATGTTTGGGTGTATATTCGCTAAACAATGTTTACGAATGATTAGATAAATCATTGGTGGAAGAATACAGCGAGTGCATTGTAGGTTCAATATCAAAGAGTTGCCGACGTTAAAATTTTGAGTGGGACAAAACTTAAATAGATCACAGTTATGTTGACCTTCAAGTTAATCTTCTGACTTGCAATTGTCTGGACTCTGGAGCTGTCACATACGTACATCGGTCGCCATCGCTATAAGTTACATATCAGTCAGAGATAAACATTTCTCGGAGCTGTGATTTTGAAACTGTAGTCACAATCGGAACCAGCGACAAACCTGTCACATCGAAAAAATCACAGGTCTTCAAATCACACCCCATCACTACAAACTACAATCATTCAAACCCACACCAGCTAACTACACTAAAGTTTGCTGCGTACCCAGGTTTCGAGCAAAGTCAGTCCCATCCGTGCCACGGCATCTGGTGTTAGAGATAACGTATGGAATGATGATAAAAGGAGAAATGTTGACGGAATAATGTAGTACCTAATATAGGAAAAGAGCAGAATCCCGAAAAAAGACCAACTGCGACATTGTCCGCCACAAGTGTCACTATGGATTTTTCAATGAAAATCACATTCTAATTCTGATTCCTTGCTTACAAACAAGCAAAATGAGTTACTCCGTTGGTGTTATGGGTACAACAAACTCCATGACGCTGCAGTCAAACGTAGAGCCTGGGCCGACTCCTCATCTGATACCTAATATGTAGTGCACTGCGTAATTACCAGACAGCATAGGAGTGCTGCGTGGGCAGTGCTGCGAGAACAATTATCATCATAAATCAGTTTTCCTTTAACCTGACTTCACCACTCATCGTGTTTTCCCAACATTTTTATGTTATTATTTTTCAATCACGAGGCTGGATTGAAGCAATTTCAGTCACTATGCTTTTGAACGACTTCTGGGTTATAGCCCTGAATCGAATCCGGGACCTCTTGCTTCATGGTCAAGCAAGCTAACCACAACACCAAGTTACAGTAAACTACTGTACTATTGTTGTTTAGCCAATTGTCCCAAGACAAGTAGGAACATCATAAGTAACAGCAATAAGACATCAATAATTATAAGACAACTAAGCCGGAAATAATTGGGTAGGGCAATTAAATTAGAAGGAAATAAGCAGTGGAAATTTAATTCAACTTAAATATTTGCATTCCTTACTTTTACCTCACTCTTGGTCATGAGAATAAAATGACACAGTCACCGACATGGTTTCGTAACACGTTGAGATTGATTAACTGATTGAGTTATTTCCGAAGCTTTTCCCATCTTAAAGATGAATCGTTGAACTCAATTCGCGAAATATTGTTTCAATGATGCAATTTGACTGCTATGAAGATATTTAGAGAATAATAAAGAAGTATGTATAGTAATTTGTAGATCTAGAAAAGGCTTTTGACAGAGTGGATTGGAATAAACTGGTGGGGATCCTAAAGAAAATTGGTGTACATTGAAAAGAGATAACCCAACTTTACATGAAACAATCAGTCAAAGTCAGAATAGGAGAATGAATGTCAGAAGGAAGTGAAATAGGGAGAGGAGTACGTCAAGGATGCCCTTTATAACCTACCCTGTTCAACATCTACTTGGAGAATTTAGTGAAGAACTATTTTCAGACCATGGGAGAAGTGACAGCAAGAGGAAGAAGAATAAAGTGCATAAGATTTGCTGATGATATGGCGCTGTTAGCAGAAGAGGAGATGGTACTAAGGGATATGCTACTGGAGCTAAAAGACACCTGTGAGCAGTATGAGATGAAGATAAATGCAAATAAGACGAAGAGCATGGTCATAGAAGGAAAAATACAGAAAATAAAGTTGTGAATTATAAATGAGACATTAAAGAAAGTGGAGAGCTTCAAATACTTGGGATGCACTATAAGCAGTGACATGAGCTGCAGCCAGGAAGTCAAAAGAAGGATAGCAATGACCAAGGAACCTTTTAATAGAGAAAGGAACATCTTCTGTGGACCTCTGGAAAAATAAATAAGGAAGAGACTGGTGAAGTGCTCTGTGTGGAGGGCGGCATTATATGGGGTAGAAACATAGACTTTTTAGTAGGTTATTTTACGACGCTTTATCAACAGCTTTAGTTATTTAGCCTCTGAATGAGATGAAGGTGATAATGCCGGTGAAATGAGTCCGGGGTCCGTCACCGTAAGTTACCCAGCAAAACATAGGCATAATGACGAAGTGAAGAGTAGTGAATAGAACATTTGAAATGTGTATATGAAGAATAATGAAACTTATAAAGTGGACAGACAGAATAAGAAATGAAGCTGTGTTGGAAATAGTGGGTGAAGAAATAATAATGCTGGAACTGATCAGAAAGAGAAAAAGGAATTGGTTTGTCCACTGGCTGAGAAGAAATTGGCTACAGAAAAATGCACTGGAAGGAATGGTGAACGGGAGGAGAGTTTGGGGCAGAAGAAGATATCACATGATAGACGACATTAAGATAGGCATATATGGATCATATGCGGAGATTACGAGGAGTAGGAAAGATTGGAGAAAACTGGGTTTGCAATGAAAGACCTGCCCTTGGGCAGAACACTAGGAAAAATGAATTAATGAATGAATCAATTAATTAATTAATTTATCAATCACCCATTCCACCGGCACGACCTCTAGATAACTGTATAGCTGTTAATTAACAGGTTAAAAAGACAAAGGAGCAAACACAGAACATGGGACACACGCTCATACCTTGGTAGGAGAGGGACAAATTTCTACTTCCTTGTCGCGAGTCGAATCTAGTAAACCTGACATATACCCGAAGGCGCCACAACTACAGTGACATCGGGGAACGAGAAGTCGAACTATTTACTGTAGGTTGCCGCGTCTGTAATTCAAGTGTTTCATCCAGGAGGCCCGGGTTCGATTCCCGGCCGGGTCGTGAAGGAATTTGTGATGGACAAAGCAGACGCTGCAGATGGTATTCTCGGCGGACTCCCGTTTTCCTCGTCATTTCACCAACACAGTCCATCCCCCCATTGTATCATATATCTTCTGAAATAGTTAAAAATAAGCTGGGATGAATTCCTGGGGATTGTACTGTACGTAGGAAGTAGGAAGGGCTTGGGGCTCCGGATCCTGGGACTTCTCAGGCTACTCGTCCGGGTATGTGACTTAATTGAGGCAGAATATCCCACTTGTCGGCATCGGATTCACGAATGCAATCCAAAGCACACCGGCGACGCTGATATAACCTCTGCAGTTGCGAGCGTCGTTAAATAAACCATTTTTTTCGACCGGACTTGAATACCACGAAACCTTCGACATGATTAGCACAAAGATAACTGGACTCTGTTCACTATGTGAAGACGGTTGTGCATCACTCAATGACCTTGATTGAATTTTTTAAAGTTATATGGTATTGAGTATTGAGTATTGAGTTTTTTGTTGTCCCTAATAATTTATAGTTGTTTAATTTTATAACTTAAACTTACATTTGTCACTTTTGCTTATAAACATGTTTCTTTGTTCTAAAAAATAAGTGACGTTATTACTGTATCTTCTGTGCAGGTAATATCGTCAGTATGCGTCAGACTTTTATTTATTTGTTTTGTTGTAAAACCTTGTTACAATTACAACTTTTGAAACGTATATTCCATAGTAAAGTCTATAAATGATCAATATCCTAAAAATCAATATTACTGTCCGTATTTCTGGTCAGTTGTAACCCATTTTTTTAATTGATAGCATTAATAACTTTACTTAACCTAAAGAATTGCATTTTTCTTGCAATCTGAACGTAGAATTTGTTATAAATAATAATAATAATAATAATAATAGTAATAATAATAATAATAATTTCACCGGCATTATCACCTTCATCTCATTCAGAAGCTAAATAACAACAAATGTTGATAAAGCGTCGTAAAATAACCTACTAAAATAAAATTAATAATAATAATAATAATAATAATAATAATAATAATAATAATAATAATAATATTCAATCCAAATTGCTTTCTCGAGTCTGCAAATCGAGTTGTACCTTCGTCCAGGTCGAATTTGAAAATTTTCTCGACTGATCCACTTTTCCCCTCCCCACGTTGTTCATCATCCGCTGAACACTGCAATCATGATATAGACATCCTATAACTACCAAGATATATCAGAACTGAAATATCGACTATCTTCTTCGTCTCTTTGTCTTCAGCTGTTTGCAGTTCACTTTTTGGACGGACAGATAACTTAATCTTCAGACCACTGCACTAGGCGAAGACACAATGAGGCATCGTGACGTCACGCATCTTTCTAAGACAAGATAAGGCTACGAATGACGAATATTCATCTCTTAGGTGTAATAAAACCCAAGACCACTCAACATTAAAGCTGCATCTTAAAACTGTTGCACATTTCACGGCCGGCAATTATTTTTATTTAGAAAAAAAAAAGACATTCGCATTGCAAATACTTGGAGAAGACAATATCCTTGTTACCGGTAATGTAGTTAGAAATTATCAAATTGCATCAATTCGTAATTGTAAATTGTAAGGAGAATTTGCAAAGAGCTCTCTTTACTTTTCAAAATATAAAGTGGCCCACTTAACTCTTTCATCTCCGACAGCGTGTGAAATATTTTAGATATACACAAACCGACAATTACAAGTTTTGTTACATTTAAGGGAACATCTGATACACATAATATATTTCTTGTACATGAAATAATTTTTTAAGATATTAGATCAATTTTATTTTTTTAAATGGTAACCAACTATGTTTTGTATTACAAATGTTGCGTTAGCTGTGTCTAATAACAACTGACTACTTTACTGACTGATTGTCACCGGTAAGAGTAAACATAAACAATGTCTGACCAAGGATCGAACAGAGGGAGGACAATTCTGGCTAGAGTTGTGCGTCGGTTAAATCACAGTCACGATGTACTGTACATTTTAATACTATTAAAATGTTACATATTAAAATGTTACACATGGTAAAGTGAGACATAAAAGTAGTGTATATAAAAATAAACAACTACTAGTGGAGTCCACACCTGTGGAGTAACGGTCAGCGCGTGTGGCCGTGAAACCAGGTGGCCCGGGTTCGAATCCCGGTCGGGGCAATTTACCTGGTTGAGTTTTTTTCCGGGGTCTTCCCTCAACCCAATACGAGCAAATGCTGGGTAACTTTCGGTGCTGGACCCCGGACTCATCTCACCGGCATTATCACCTTCATTTCATTCAGACGCTAAATAACTTAGATGTTGATACAGCGTCGTAAAATAACCCAAAAAAAACTACTAGTGGCTTTTGCAGCAAATGCTGCAAACTAAGGCCATAAGAAGTTCAAATAAAAATGGTTCAGAATTATTTTTAATGAAGAATATCAGACATTTTGAAAGTTATTTGCTTCTATAATAGTGAAACATACTCCCTCTGAATGGTTCTTATGCTAAATACTTTTCCTTGAACGTATCCATTTTCAATTCTTGAGTTTCAATGCGAAAACGCAAGTAACAGTGTCAGGACGATCAGCGAGTTTTTCATGTGGGAGTAATGCAGTAGCTATTTCAGGTCATTGGGGATTGTAGGTGAGAGTTAAGAAAATGTCAAGGTTGTCATGCTTTGAACAAAAGACATAGCATCTTGGTATAGCTGCTGCATGTTTCGTGAACTACCTTGAAATATAGAGGGCAGAATCACTTTTTCCCACTAAGAGATCTTGCTGAGGTGATCAAGAGACTACAAAATTTTGTAGGCCTCTTATTTTATCAGTAAGAAATACCTTTGGCTTCCTCCAGACAATACTGATCTACCAAATATTGCTGGATTAATTTGTGTGACAAATGAATGTGTGAGAAATGGTTACGAATAGCAATCCAAACTGATATAAACTGAAGTAAAATATTTCTGGTGGGCTTGTTTTGCTGGCGTGGGGCATTGCATTGCAATTGTGATTCATCAGGGAAGAGGAGGTGATATATTATTTAATCAGATCACAGTGAGGACTTAATTTGGTCCCCCCTTGTCTGCCATGCACAACATAACGGTATTTTGGTGGCTCACATGTATAGAGGCGAAAACACCTGCAATGTCCTCTGTTGTAAGTTTATTGTATTGCCATTGATCTAATCCAATGTGACCAACAAAACTTAAATCTGCAGATGGCACGTTTTCTTCATTTGCCAATAATTGTCCTGCATTTTTGTAGGAAATAGCATAAAGATTGTTAACAACAATATCTGACAACGTTTGGAGTGTATTAGGTACCTGTGAATGCTGGACATCATTTTGTCCATGTAAAACGTTAGCGTATGTTGACGTATAATTTTCCAGAAGCTCGTAATGAATTGTAAATGGCGGAAGGTCAGAGACGTAAGTTATTTATGTATTATCCCATATTTTTTCAGCAGTATAGGCTGTTGTGAGGAATCTATTGCTGAGATGCGGAAAATGAGGTGAATGTTATATCAGAGTTGTAGGACCTTATATGCGCCCAAAATAAAATTGTTCATCGTTAATCGTTAGCAGTTTCAATGTTTCATTCGTTGCTGGTTGCGGGAAATAAACTTACTCATCACGGTAGTAAGAAATGATATGGCCTGCTATTTTCCCTACAACAAAATATGCTTGGCAGCGATCACAAATCTAATCGATTAAATCAAAGAAATATGAAATTAATTTTGATGTGGTTTAAAGACGCAGCTAAAATAGGAAGCATGACTCAATTACTACCTAGGATAATTAGAGAATCACACATATAAATATCTAAATCACACCGCCATTAAATATATGAAAAAGACCACACCACTTGATTAATAACTATAAAAATATTTCAATTTTATTAACAACAATTTTATCTTACGTAAGTTTTACAGTTTTCAGTAACATATATATATATATATATATATATATATATATATATATATATATATATATAGCCGTTACTCAGTAAATTATTATAGAAATGAAGATCTAATTTAAAATATTCTTTCTCAGCGTCTACTTATATAAAACCCCAAAAGGTTTCACTTTCATATCATCAATATAGCATAAATTTGTATAATTAGTGACAAATACATAATTGCATTACTATAATAATATTTCATTTTAATGGTAATAATGTCATCAAACATTCTTAAGTTGTGTAGTTCTTAATATTCAATACACAGCTGTACTCAGAAAACTACAGACAAGATAATCAGACCTGTAAGTCTTGAAGTTTTTATAAGTTATTAAAAAATTACACAAATGAATATCGACATATTGGCATTATGATGTCAGGGAATCTGTGCCATCTGAACTCTAAATATGTCAGCAATCCTGCAGGTCGTGGCCTTTGTGTAATATTGTTTATTGTAGTGTGTGTTTTGTTTTATTCTGAAATGCTACTAGTTCTCAAAACTGACGAAAGATGTATTTTGGAAAATATGAAAAATTATATAGGAAAACTAACGCTTCATTGAAAGTTACTATTTTTCTGCAAATCCTTGGCTGTCAAGCTTCAAAATGACGGGTCATTCACTAAAATCCGTTCAGCCTGTTTACCGTAATTTCCATTACCAGTTCAAATTCTTCTTCTTCTTCTTATTCTTCTTCTTCTTCTTCTTCTTCTCCTCCTCTTCAAGTATTAGGCCAAATGGCCTGTTACGATCTCACAGTTGAATTTTCAATCCAGCGCTTCTTTGGACGACCGAGAGATCTCTTCCCGTTTGGACGATAGTGAAGCATGACTTTTGGGATTCTATCTCTATGCATGCGATGCAGATGATTTATCCAGTTCTTCTGATAATGTTTTGCGTGATTAATTACAGGTTCTAGTTGTAATTCTTCCATTACATCTTCATTGCGTTTGTGATCCCATTTCGTATATCCCGCTGTATATCTCATAAATTTAATTTCATTAGCCGTTATTCTGCTTTCGTCTATCTTCCTCAATGTCCATGCCTCACTGCCGTAACTAAGTACAGGTCTCGCCAAGGTCTTGCAAAGGCGAATTCGAGTATGCCTTTGTACTAGGGAAGGTTTCATAATGGCGTTAATTATTCCCATTGTTTTGGTGTATTTAGAAATTTTCTGTGAAATGTCTACATCATCGAAAAAAGATAATGTGTATCCAGTTCAAATTATGTATATATAAATTATATATATATATATATATATATATATATATTCTCAAAAAACAAAGCAAAACACAAAATCTCCGGTGTGCAATCAGAATCAATGTGTGCAATCAAATGCCTAGAAATGATTGACAGGTTAAATTTATTTATTTATTTATTTATTTATTTTATTTTATTTATTTATTTATTTATTTATTTATTTACTTATTTATTTATTTATTTATTTATTTATTTATTTATTTATTTATTTATTTATTTATTTATTTATTTATTTATTTATTTATTTTGCTAATAATTATAACATAATATATGTTATATATAGAAAAAACTATAGCTCGCCTCTCAAAGAGGAGAACTCGTGCTCAGGGGCGGATTCCTGAATTGAAATTAATAAGTATACAATACAATTTGTCTTATGTCTACTATGCAATTATAGTATATAAATTTAAATTTACAATTTTTCAATTTTTATAAAATCCATACATAACTTTTTTAATTTAATACTAGAACTATTAGAATTGACAAGATTAAGATATTTAAATATAAATTTGTTATACATTCTTGGGCCTAAATTACTACTATGATTAAATACTGTAACAGTGTTGTATTTTGGTTCAAACAATCTTAAAGAATTCATACCTTTTGTTTCATAACTATGAGAATAGAATTCAAAATTATTTCGATTTTTATGTATGAATTTTATTAATACAATATAACAAATTTGTCTTACGTTAAGTACATTAAAGTCTAAAAACAAATTTTGAGATGGAAAATCAATAGGTTTATGAAGACATATTTTAATTATTTTCTTCTGTAATAAACAAAGTGGATTAAAATTGGATTTAAATGAGCTACCCCATCCTATAATTCCATACATAATTACCGATTGAAATAAAGTCAACTATATTGTGCGTAATAAACTTATTGACAAGTAATTCCTCAATAAAACAAAATAATATACTATTTTACGTAATTTATTACAAAGGTAATTAATGTGTTGGTTCATTTTAAATGATTATCAAAAATTATGCCTAAATACTTAACTTCAGAGGACTCTTTAATAATCGGACATTTACACTGTATAAGACAACAATCAGAATTATGTAATTTATACTTAATATAGATGTAGGATGTTTGTTACATTTTTCAGATAATGAGAATGGAATAATTATGCTTTTATTTTCGTTGATAGAAAGATAATTTATGTCAAACCATTTTTTTTATTAATTTAAGTCCATTATTTGAATTATTATATGCATCATACCAGGTTTTTTCACCAAAAAGTAAAACTGTGTCATCTGCATAAGAATAGTGAACACCATTGTATTGTTGTAAGTCAATTTTTAATAAGTCATTAAAATATATTAAAAATAGGATAGGGCCTAGAACTGTGCCTTGGGGAACACCTATATTAATAATTCAAGGTTCACTTGAATAATTGTCAATTTTCGTTATTTGAATTCTGTCGTTAAGATACGATTTTATTAAGTTTAAAGCATTACCTTTGATTCCTAATAAGTCTAATTTCTCAATTAAGATATCATGTTTCACTGTATCAAATGCTTTTCTTATGTCCAGGAAAATACCAATACATTTGTTACCTTGATCAAATCCTCTAACAATTTTTTTTAGTAACTTGATATATTGCATTATCTGTACTGAATTTTTTTCGAAAACCAAATTGATTATGACTTAATATATTATATTTATCAAGATAATTCATTAATCGAACTTTAATACATTTTTCTAGTAATTTTTAAATACATGAAAGTAATTATATTGGTCTATAATTGTTCATATTTCTTTTGTCTCCTGTTTTAAAAATATGTTTCACAATTGCATTTTTTAATTTATTTGGGAATTTGCCATTTAAAAAACGTAAATTAAAAATATGAGTTAGAGGTTTGGCAATATAATTTATAACCATCTTAAGTATTTTAGCACTTATGTTATCAGGACCAGGTGATACATTATTTTTTAAAGTTTTGGCTTTATTGAATATTTCATCATCTGTTACGGGGTAAAGATGCATACAAACATTTACTGAATTTACATTGCTAAGAAAATTGTTATTTTTTATAGACGATACAATATTCAAGCCAATGTTTGTAAAATACGAGTTAAATTCTGTTGCAATTTGTTTTTTATCACTTAAGAGTAAACCATTTCGAGAAACAATCTCAGTAAATTGTTCTTTTTTTATTTATTTCAATATTTTCCGCTTCTCGCACAGTTTGCCAAAACATTTTGGAATTATTGCTATATTTTTCTAATTTAATAGAGAAATAATTAGCTTTTGCTCTCTTTATTACGTTAGATAATATGTTACGAAATTTTTTTAATTTCTTTTTTAAAATAATATTAAATGGTTCTTTTCTTAAATTGCTTGCGAGTTTGTTTCTCGTACGGATTGATTTAACTATACCATTTGTAATCCATGGTTTAATTTTTTTAAAGTTACTAGAAACTTTTTAATAGTTTTATTTGTGTGCTTTATAATATTCGTATTTAAAATTTGGTAAAAAATTTCGATACCACTATCGGGATCATTACAACTCACTACAGTATCCCATGTTTCATTACTTATATCTAACAATAGGTCATCATAATTGACATTACTGTTATATTTATAAGTCTCAGAGTTTTCAAAATCTACTTTATTAATAAATGTAATTAAAGCAGTGGTAGTGTAATGGTCAGTAATATTGCTATGATAAACACTTGGTATAAATTCAATTTATTTCACGTTTAAAACATTCATATCAATTAATTACACTGGCGAAATGTAGCTTAACGTACACATGTAAACCTTCTAGGGAGCCGTTCCGAAACACTTCGCCGATGTCTTATCGTTTAATTGTTCAGTACAGAACTGAAGAAATAGAGTTGTATTGGTAGTGTACAGTACTATGAGTGTGTTCGATCTTCAATTACGTCATCATCATGAACTAGACATAAGGAAGGGTGCGTCAGATATAGTTTATGTTTACTCTTACCGGTGAATTCAAACAGTCTGTAAAGTAGTCAGTTGTTATTAGACAGAGCTAGAACAACATTTGCAATACAAAATATAGTTGGTTCCCATTTAAAAAAACAAATTTCACTTTAATATCGTGAAAATTATTTCATGAACAAAAAATACATTACGTGTATCAGATGTTCCCTTCGATGTAATTAACTTGTAATTGTCGGTTTGTGTATATCTGAAATATTTCACACGCTATTGGAGGTGAAAGAGTTAAGTGGGCAACCCTGTATACGCCCACATGAACAATCTAAACCAAAACGTCTATTCAGAACCTTTTAAGTTGGATAACCGAATTATAAGTAAGATGGTAACAGAAAACAAAATTGTTGGGCTGATTGATACAAATACACATGTAGTGTCATATGAAACAGGACTAAACTACGCAAATTCATTATTTTGTGTTTTAACTCTAGTATGTGGAAGCTAGGCTTGTATCCTTCGACGGAGTGATAGAGCTCAATTAATGTATGCAGAAGTCCGCGTACACATTACTGGGTTATAGTAGATATTTATGCACCTAATTGGATATCGCTGGAGTGTGTTTTTGAAGAATAAGGCGTTAATTACACGAGAGCGATAATAACGCATAATACATTAACTGCACATAATATTGTATCCACGATTGTTTAATAATGTTAATGTTTTTAGAAATTTATAATAATTATTTTAAAATAAAATCGTAATCATTGATGCATTCAGTGGAATCCATAGAACACACTGTTATTGATTGTCATGGGAACGTAATAACGTTTATGATATTTACAATTACTGATACAGATCTAGTTGCAAGTTAAATATTGAAGAAGCAGGTTCAACTATTATTTCATTCCTTTACCAGAAAATCAATAGTTAAATTTGTATTGGCGTATGAGCGCTTCCTAAAATGGTGCTAATGAGAATGTTTGCCATCCTATTTTGAGTGTGTATCTAAATCTTATAAACCTTCGTTTTAGTGGGCGTATTATTCCATATTGCGGAGTGTGATGTTAATGAAAACAAACGTTAATATAAATAAACACAGTAATTTAATTGCATTTCTTGAAAGAAAACAAGACAGATATAGAGAAGAAAAAATCTAAAATTTTTATTGACCAGGAACTTTGCAAATTTCTAAAATAAGCCGATGGTGGATTTTTATTGCTGATGGTGGCACTAATTATTGGATTAGCTGGTGCTGGTAGAGGAGATGAGCTGGTAAATCTGCTGATGGAAAATGTGAAAGACGACGCATTAGTACTAAAAACAAGATTGCGAGGGAATTTTTTGTAACAGTTGATTACCCGAAACGAGTCCGAAAATGAATTACTTACTGCACTCAGTCATTATCACGGCGAAATAAGTATGGATAAGTAGACATTATTAAACAGCAGTAGATAAAATAGATTATGACTTACTGGGCGAAATTTAAATTAAATCCGCAGGAGACTAACTGGTAACTTACAGAAAGAAAAATTGGTTAGATCACGTGACTAGAAAGAGATGGCTTCTAGACCAGATACTGTCAACTAATGATGGGAAGACCTTTAAAAAGGCTCTTAGACTGCTACGTTTAAGCTGAAAAGGACCAATTTTGAAGCATGAAGTGTCGTGACTCCAAGGTGATGTTGAAGTAAAGTGAACTATTATCTAATTCCGTAAAATTTGAAACATCAAAATACTTGTCAGAGAAATGTTGCTCTCATCATGCAAAAAACTATTTGAAATACTGTAATGTGTAGCAGTATTGCTGTGCAGCTCATATTTCCATAAAAATAGATGAATATTGATTTATGGCTGACGACAAGGAAAGTACGACAAAAGGCAACGCTGGTCTGTTCGTTTAGTGAAATGCGATATACATACAGGTTAAGCTATGATTATTTGAACCATCTCAGATTCCATCCAAGAGTTTTAATTTGTCGACTATGCTGTATGATAAAAGCCTGCAACTTTATTGTTGCATGTAAGCGACGGTCGCGTGTTCGAATTCCGCTTAGAGTACAATGTTAGCCCATTATCAGTGCAGTGTTCTGTATTTTCTTAGCTAAAAACCCAAATTTTGCACTATGTGAATAATTTGCTTTGTGTGTCTTCTTAAAGGAATGCGTAACAAAACTTGCTATTAGGATTTCCCTTAAACCTCAAAATTTTTGGAGATTTTTTTTTTCGGTTAGACATCAAAGTTTTTACTGTTCTTTTATATTTCACTTCTTTACTTGCAAATGAATTTAAAGAACGCGGTGATTTATTGCGCCATCAGATAAACCCGCCATCAGTCCCTATCCTAAGCAAAATTAATCCAGTCCCTACCATCGAACCCCATCTCCCTCAAATCCATTTTATATTATCCTCCCATCTATGTGTCCGCCTCCTCATAGGTCATTTTGCCCCAGGTTTTTCAACTCTATATGCATTTCTGGATTCTTCCATATCTACTACATGGCTACCAAACTCAGAAATCTGGATTTAATGTTCCTAATTATGTTAGGTGAAGAATTAAGTACGTGCAGTTCTGCGTTGTGTAACTTTTTCCATTCCCTTGTAACTTCATCTCTCTTAGAAACAAATATTTTCTTAATACATTATTCTCGAACACTCAACTCCTGTTCCCCTCTCAAAGTAAGAGTTCAACTTTCTCAACCAAGTAGAACAACTGTAATTTATAAATTATAAATTTCAGTTTTTTTGAAAGCAGACTGCATGACAAAAGTTTCTCAGCCGAATAACAGCAGACATTTCCCATATTTATTTTGCTTTTAATTTTCTGTCGAGTGTCATTTATATTTTAGGTACTGTTGCTCCAATATTGAATTTCTCCACTTCTTGAAAGGATAAATTTCCAACTTTTATATTTCCATATCGTACAAGCTTTTTCTTACGAGATCTAATCTTAGACTTTGCTTTATCGGAATTTACTTCAATCTCTTTCATTACTTGCTTGAAGTACAATACCGAAATTCCCTAATTTTTTCTACACTGTTTCACTATATAATTTAATTTCTTCTTAGTACCGTAATTTCCCATAACTATGGTCCAGGCACCCAACTATGGTCCAAAAATCATTATGTACTACTTAGTCCCCCAAGAGTTCGGTGTTTGCCATTTAAGGCGCCTATGTGATGGAATTATGTTCCCCATAGATGCTTCCACCTACCATTACACGTGGCAATGTTATGGATGCTTAACAAGGCCTGTGTGCATCGTTCTATTGAATGTGTGAAGACACGAAATCATTTAGTTTGTGATTGTCTGTTTTATTAAGATCTCCTCTGTAGAACTGGTACGTTATAGATATATGATTCTTTGTACAATTAAACCTGGCTATATAGTGTTTACATTCACGTAATAATTACACTGTCAGAGGTTAAGGACTCTGCGTGAAAAATGTTTAACCTCAAGACTACAAGTCAGTCCTCAACTATGTACCACATTTTGTATTTCACTTTGAAATATTTGTTTCAATAAAATGTGATCAATGTGATTATTTACTTCTGCAAATACGGTATCTCAGTATATTCTAAAACACCATTTAACATTATAGTCAAGTAAACAAAGCAACAGGCTGTTCCAGCATCAATGGTACTAGCACGAATGATGGTCCGGTAAAATGAAAACTTCAGGGTAGAAGGAAAACAACCGTCCCTGTAGGTGACTATGAGAGCGATGAAATTGAATTGGATACAGATTATGTTTCTGGCGTTCTCTCCATATTTAGAGACAGTGAGTCAGATATGGAAAAGAAGACGAAATCTGTTAAATTAATGCTAAAGGCACATAGTTATATGGTAGTTACTTATGAGGAGGAATTGTGGCCAGGGAAAGTTTTGGAAGTGTTGGAGCTGTTGTTTCGTGTATAGTAAGAAGCGGCAATTACTGAGTTGGCGAGAAATGGAAGACATTTTATTCTGTAGAAAGAAAAACATAATAAAACAAATTGAAGAGCCCTAATGCATCTCGGAAAAGAGAGATCTGTTTTCAATTTCAGAATTACAAGAGAAGTGGAGATTCAAAAGATCGAAATAAGCCTAATGAATGTAGTTCTCAGTACTATAAATAAACATTATTAGTAAATTTATTTGCATAATATTTTGCTAAGAATGTGTTAGTTTATTTTGATACCGTACTTTTGTTCTTTAATATATACTCAACTGCAAAAGAAAAGAGCCAACTACATTTCCTTTAAAATTGTTGGATTTTTTTAAATAATTGTAGGTGGGTAGGTGTAGTTATTCATTTAATTTGTGATACGTAACACTGTAATACTGAACAAATAATAGCCAACAATGATATGAAAAGAAAATTCGTTCTTCATGTAATATTGTGTGTAAACTTCTCGGACTCATTTCGTGCTAAGCTCTTTTGAGCCAGTATTGGAGTATTTCATTGTATACAAATGTCACTAAGTCCTACTGATTCAGCAAAAGTGGTTGCATTGATAGAAGTTGGGAATAGTCAGCGTTATGTGGCTGCAGTTCTTGGGATTCCTCGATCGACCGTACAACGAGTGTACCTCGCTTTAGAGAGACAGAAGATTATTTCAGGAGACCCGGTTCAGGGAGAAAACGAGTAACTTCGGCTCGTGACAACCATTTTATTGTCCTAAACACTTTAAGAAATCGCTATTCCACAGCTATTGAGACCAGAAGAGCCTTCCAGAAAATAAGACAAGTTAACGTGAGTAAGAGAACTGTAAGAGGACGTCTGGATGAATGTGGGCTGATTCCAGAAGACTAGCTAAAAGCCCAGAATTGCTCCAGCAACATCATGTTGAACGATTACGTTTTGCTCACAATCATGCTAATTGGAACCTGGGGGAGTGGCGACAAATGCTCTTCACAGATGAATCGAGATTTAGTTTACAGATGGAAGTGAAAAAGTGTGGAGAAGAGAAGGAGAACTTTTTTTTTTCCATGTTCCTTCAGTTCACGTGTCAGTTTCCAAGGTGGATCAGTAATGGTAGGGTGTGACATTTCGTATCAAGCTCACACAAAACTTGTTTTCATTAATGGAGGTGCTCCAAGATACATCGAAGAAGGTCTAATTTAACATATGGTACCATATGCCCCACTTATTGGTGAAACGTTCCTGTTAATGCATCACAATGCACGCCCCCATGTTACAAGAATCGTGGATGAGTTCCTTCACGACGTTGGATTCAATAGGATGGCATGACCAGCAAGAAGTCTTGATATAAACCCTATTGAACATGTGTGGGGCATGCTAGGGAAGCGAGTTAGAAGTCGTCTAACTCCTCACAGCAACTTACAGCAGCTCCGAAATGTTCTAAGTAAAGAATGAAATAGAATCGACCAGACTGACATCCAGAATCTGATCGAAGGGTTAAATCGGCGAATTGTAACAGTCATACAGTCACGGAGAGGTAATACCGCTATTACCAACATCTGGGTGGCCACAAAATCAGTTAACATTTGGAAGAAAATTGATATAATTTGTAAGTTTTTACACCTCTTAATTATATCCATTGTTTGGCGTTGAAAATAATAGCGCAAGTGATAATAAAAAGAGATTTTATCTGGAAAGCAATGTTTTCTTCATTTCATAATGCGTTTTCTGATTATTACCTCATAAAAAAATTGAGAAACTTTAGGTGGCCCACTTTTTTTGGCGGTGAGTGTAGTTGTTCATTATTACAGAAAAATGAGTTTCAGATTTCACTTTTTTATTGAGTACTTATAAAAATAATGCATGTACTTTTCATTTATTTTTAATATTTCTGTGCTAAGTTATGTTTCTTCCCTTAAATAAGAAACTTAATATATTGATTTATGAATAATTACAGCTCCACCTATAGTCCATTCATGCTTTCAAGCATGAATATATGAGTGGACCATAGTTGGGCACCTCAGAATACAATTATGTACCAATGCTTATTATTTTTAACACTTGTAATTAAATAATTTCAATCACATATGTCAATATTTATTTAAATAAACTTAAAATAGTCCAAAGCTCAAAATTTCACTTAATCTGGATGAATAGTATTGAATATACAAAGAAAAATGTGACAAATGTGGACTATAGTTAGGGGAAACTACGGTACTTGAATAATACTTATGTACTCATTGGCTTTTAAGGAACCCGTAGGTTCATTGCCGCCCTCACATAAGCCCGCCATTGGTCCCTATCCTGAGCAAGATTAATCCAGTCTCTATCATCATACCCCACATCCCTCAAATCCATTTTAATATTATCCTCCCATCTACCTCTTGGTCTCCCCAAAGGTCTTTTTCCCTCCGGCCTCCCACCTAACACTATATGTATTTCTGGATTCTCCCATACGTGCTACATGCCCTGCCCATCTTAAACGTCTGGATTTAATGATCCTAATTGTCAGGTGAATAATACAATGCGTGCAGTTCTGTGTTGTGTAACTTTCTCCATTCTCCTGTAACTTCATCCCTCTTAGCCCCAAATATTTTCCTAAGCACCTTATTCTCAAACTCCCTTAACCTATGTTCCTCTCTCAAAGTGAGAGTCTAAGTTTCACAACCATAAAGAACAATCGGTAATATAACTGTTTTATAAATTCTAACTTTCAGATTTTTTTACAAACTGCTGTCAAACTTGGACTCTCACTTTGAGAGAGAACAGAGATTAAGGGTGGTTGAGAATAAAGTGCTTAGGAAAATATTTGGGGCTAAGAGAGATGAAGTTACAGGAGCATGGAGAAAGTTACATAACACAGAACTGCATGCATTGTATTCTTCACCTGACATAATTAGGAACATTAAATCCAGACGTATGAGATGGGGAGGGCATGTAGCACGTATGGGCGAATCCAGAAATGCATATAGAGTGTCAGTTGGGAGGTCGGAGGGAAAAAGACCTTAGCGGAGGGAGAGACTTAGATGGGAAGATAATATTAAAATGGCTTTGAGGGAGGTGGGTTATGATGATAGAGAATGGATTAATTTTGCTCAGGCTTGGGACCAATGGCGGGCTTATGTGAGGGCGGCAATGAACCTGCGGGTTCCTTAAAAGCCAGTAAGTAAGTAAGTAAGATTTTTTGACAGCAGACTCGATGACAAACGCTTCCCAACCGAATAATAACAGGCATTTCCCATATTTATTCTGTGTTTAATTTCCTCCTGAGTATCATTAAATTTGTTACTGTTGCTCCCAGATATTAGAATTTTTCCACCTCTTCAGGGGATAAATTTCCAATTTTTATATTTCCATTTCTTACAATATTCCCGCCGCGAGACATAATCATATACTTTGTCTTTTCGGGATTTACTTCCAACCCTATCGCTCTACTTGCTTCAAGAAGAATTTCCGCGTTTTCCCTAATTGTTTGTAGACTTTCTCCTAACATATTCACGTCATCCGCATAGACAAGAAGCTGATGTAACCCGTTCAATTCCAAACCCTCTCTGTTATCCTGGACTTTCCTAATGGCATACTCTAGAGCAAAGTTAAAAAGTAGGGGTGGTAGTTTCTTGGGAATACCGAATTCCATAAGAATATCATATAAAACTTCCCTCATAACCGAATCATATATCTTTTTGAATTCTGTGAATAACTGATGCACTGTATCCTTAAACTCCCATTTTTCTCCATTATCTGTCGAATACGAAATATCTTATCAATAGTTGATCTATTACGCCTAAAACCACACTGATGATCCCCAATAATTTCATCTATATATGGAGTTAACCTTCTCAGAAGAATATCGGACAACATTTTGTACGACATCAAAAAACGTGATATTCCTCGAAAGACAGGTACGATTATGGACTACTTCTATTGTTCTGGTACAATTTCCTTTTCCCAAATAGCAAGTGCAAGCTTATAAATTTCGTTAGATAATGCACTTCTGCCCTCTTGTAGTAATTCTGCTGGAATTTGATCGATACCTGGAGACTTATAATTTTTCAGATTTTGTAACGCAATTTCGGCTTCTGAAAGCGTGGGTTCGGGTATAAATTGCTCAGCAGTTTGTATTTCAATTTCGTCCCGATCATTTCTATTTGGCCTATGTATATTTAGTAGTTTCCCAAAATAGTTTTTCCATCTGTTCAGGATTGAATGAGCGTCTGCAAGCAAGTCACCATTCTCATCCTTGATCACGTTTACCCTTGCCTGATATCCATTCTTAAATTTCATTATGCCCTTATATAAATCTCGAATGTTTTTATTTTTACTATTTGTTTCTACCTCATTCAGTTTTTTCTTCAAGTAATCTCTCTTTTTATTTCTAAGTGTACGATTTGCTTCCCGTCTTTTATTGAAATATTTATCTCTATTCGCCTCAACTGGATCCTGTAAGAATTTCAATTTTGCCTGTTTCCTTCTTTCTACTGCCATGCAACAATCTTCATCAAACCACGGTTTCTTTTCCTTAGTTTCATAATAACCTATCCTCCGTTCAGCTGCACTTTTGATATTATCTCGGATATTTTCTCACATGCTATTATCATCTAACTCTTCCTCAATTTCGTCGGAACTTCTTAAAGTGGCAAACCTATTCGAAAATTCGACCTGATAATGTTGCTCAGTTTCCTCGTCCTTTAATTTCGGAATATTGAATCTTCTAATATTAACTTGTTCCTCTACTCGCTTGGCTACTGATAGTCTTTCTCTTAGTTCTCTAATTACCAAATAATGGTCAGAATTACAGTCTGCCTCCCTGAACGTTCGAATATCTACTATAATAGTATATCTTCTTTTATCTATCAAGATGTGTTCTATCTGGTTATGTGTCAATCCATCTGGAGAAGTCCAGATATATTTATATATATCCTTATGGGGGAATGTTGTACGTTTGACAATTAAATTTTTTGATGTGGCAAAGTTGGCTACGTGTAGACTCTCTTTTCCAATTGTCGGTTTAAAAATATCCTCCCGTCCTACTTTAGCATTGAAATCTCCCAATAAAATTTTCATGTGATATCTAGATAACTGATCAAAAGTCTGTTCCAATTTCTCATAGAAGCTATCCTTTATATGGCCGTCTTTCTCTTCTGTAGGGGCGTGAGCATTTATAACTACGATATTGCACCATCTACCCTCAAGTACTAAATACGATAACCTATCACTGATAAATTCGACCTTTTTTACTGCTAATTTTATTCTTTTATGGATAAAGAATCCTGTTCCTAATTGGTGATTATCGTTTCCTTCCCCATAATACAACAAATAAACTTCTATTTGCGTTATGCCGTTCCCATCTAACCTAACCTCCTGTACTCCCACAAAGTCTATTCTATATCTAGCTAGTTCTTTTGCTACTTATGTTACCCCTCCTGTTCTATATAGACTTGTAACATTCCAAGTACCAAATCTCATAACCTTATTCCTTTGCTGTTGTCGTGCCAGAAAATCAGTCCCATTCCGAGGCTTATTTGAAGGTTTCGTAACAAGCTGTTTTTTACGATGATGGGTTGTTAGCCCTTCGCCCAACCCCCAAGCTGGAGGACCACCCCTCATCGTCTGTCCGCGACTGCTTAGTCAATATATTCACAGCTACCCGCCATATCTGGAGGAGTAATTGAAGAATAATCTGGAAAAAGTAAATAGGAAGTTATATTGCAGGAAGTTTGAAAGGTATGTGGAGCAAATGTTAGGCAAGAATTGCGATTATTGTAGAAGAAATAGTGATTTTTCAAAATAGGGTAGAATTTAATTTTAGAAATATTTTAATAATTCATACAATGTTTAACCAAATAAGTTCATATTTTGTACAGAGGCTATTTATATACAACATGATATGCATACAAAATTTCTAAGATCTTTCTCAAACAGTTAAGATAATTCAAATTTCACTTTAGTATATCCTTAAAATACTAAAAAATGTGTGCAAATACTGAAAAAAAAAATATGTTAATATTTGGATGAAACATGTTGAAAATATCTGACAATATGTGGGTAGTTTCACAAAAATCAGAGTGGTCTTTTTAATTTTTCGCGTCAAAGAGATGCCTCTCGACCATTGTGCGGCGTCGCAACACAGATGCGGTGCAGACGATACATTGCTACACGCTACGCAGAATGCGAAAGGCCACCGGCGTAGCTCAGTCGGTTAAGGCGCTTGCCTGCTGGTCTGAAGTTGTGTTCGGGCGTGGTTTCGATTCCCGCTTGGGCTGATTAGGCTACCTGGTTGGGTTTTTCCGAGGTTTTCCCCAACCGTAATGTGAATGCAAGGTACTCTATAGCGAATCCTCGGCCTCATCTCGCCAAATATCATCTCGCTATCACCAATCTCATCGATTCTAAATAACCTAGTAGTTGATGCAGCGTCGTTAAATAACCAACTAAAAAAAAAGAATGCGAGAGGAATTTGAATATCTCCTAAATGTGTGCTTTGTGACAGGAAATCCACATATCGAGAACTTACAAGGTATCCTACAAAAAAAGCATATATATAAACAAAAAACTTGACAAGTTTACCAGTACCTGCCATTACCGGTCTACTTACTGTTTTTCTGTAGCATTAAAAAAAAGTAAAAAAAAAACAAAAACAAAAAAGAAGTGTTATAAAATCGGAGCATTCATTTTGAGACACAGTGTACTTTTCATTGCAACTTTAGTTTAAGTTTTCACTCTCTTCGGACAGATGATTGTATGATTCCTCTTTATTGAAGGATGAACAATCAACAGTTATAAACATTTTTGTTATTCAATTAATCTTACAAAGATTTGAAGATTATAATCTCATTTCGATCCCAATATCGCTTAACATTTATATCACTTCGAAATACAGATTTTCATATGAAGTAATATTATTTTATGTTCGCTCGGAGAAAAACCAGGGGGTGGGGGCTGAAAGCAGAAGACCACACAAGTTACTGTAGTTTCCATCGCCCCTCGCAGAGGTAAACACCATATAGTTGCCAGTTCTGTAACGACTTGGAGTGCACGTAGTTTGCATTATCTATTTAGTTTTCATAGTGTACTTTAAAGTTATTAGTGAAATATGTGGCGACCATGGGAGTCTGTTGAAGAGAGTGAACAACATAGTGATGACAACAGTAACTGTAATGTTCGTACTTATCCTGTTGGAAGAGGTCATTCATTAGAGAGACAAGCTGCGTATATCATAAAAAGTATAACTATTTTTCAGTGAAGAAGAAGGAAAATGTGATTCATAAAAATTGCTAAAACTGGTCCCACTACGGGTGTTTCAATGTCATTAGTGAAGAAAATAATTTCTAAAAAAATACCAGCGTATAAAACACCTAAAAAGAAAACTCAGAATATTGCAATTACGAAATTCAAGAAACTTAATGACTTCGGACGTGACATAATACGACGCACCATTTCTGAATGTTACAACAACCACATAATCCATGTTTTTAAAGTTCGCGGTATTCTAAGAAGAAATGTTGATAGTTTTCGAAATTGTACAAGCGTTTGCCAACATATGACTCCATTTTTTGAAGTTATGTTTGCTAACCTAGAGCGAATTAGAAGTTTGTGACATTGTAATGAAAATGGTGGGTTCAAGAGTGAAGTCAAAGGAACACATTCGTGCAGGTAAGCTAAGATATTTCTGTCACTTGGTTTATGGACATAATTAAATATTATACCAATTAGTTATCTCAAGATTTTGGTTTTTATGTATATAATATTTCTTTTATTCCATTATTGTGTATTTAGCCCATTATTATATAATCATTGTAGTGTCTCATCAGGGAGACGACAGGTTCTGAGATAAACACTTATAAATGCTTCCCATTTCCTCACAAAGCACTGCAGAGATGCGGGAATTTGTAGGGCGAGCCTTAATAAAATTAATTATTTTCACTGCATCTTCCAGCACACGTTTCAATCCATCGGGCATGCGTTTAGAAACAATATCCTGTCTATGAATGCAACAATGTGTCCAAGAAGGGTTCGGCGCTACCGATTTCACTTTGACAACAAACCCAGCATAACACCCTGTCATAGATTTCGCACCATCTGAACAAATGACTACACAGCGAGTCCAGTCTATTGAATTTTCGCGAAAGTATTCGTCGGTTAATTCAAATATATCTCCTCTCGTAGTTCTCTCTGTTAAGAGTTTGCAGAATAGTAGCTCCTCTTCTACAGACTCCCCATTAATAAAACGGACGAAAAGTGACAAAATGGGAAAATTGGCAACATCAGTCGTTTCGTCAAGTTGAATCGCAAAAGAAGGACTGGCACAAACTCTTCCCAAACTTTCATTTTCGACATAATTTGCCATGTCTTTAATGCGGCGGTTGATTGTGTCGTCGGACAATGGTACCATACTGACTTTTTGTGAAAGATTCTCCAAGCATGCACTGTACTACATCATTTATGGGTCATTCTCACGAAACCCATCACATTTCTTTCTCCTTCATAGATTTCTGTAAGGATTTGTAACTTGAAATATGTCTCCTGTGTAAATAATATGGAACTATTACACCTAGTTATTCGCCCTAAACATAGGTCGATATTACATTCTTTATATGCCATGCATAGCTAGGAATACCTAAACATGTGGACACCGTGGATGTCCCGCACTATAAAATACAAATTTCAATGAATGTCACCTTTAAACTATAAATCCGATTACAAAGAAACACTTGTATTGAAAAGTACTTTAAAGGAAGTAAACAGCTCATATACAACTGTTTTATAAAAGTGTTCACTGTCACTACAGAAGTGGTGTAGTTTTTGTCCACGAGTTTTAGGCTTTGCCATGGAACGAATGATTCTTCGCTTTGAATTTTCCACTTTAAAGGAGAAGTTCAATGTGGTGCTACCAGAACATCCGGGAGATAAAGACGGTGAATTGTCAGTACTTTCTCAGACATAAAAAAATTTGCACTTGCGTGTCAAGTTCAAAAGCAGCATCGAATAGCAAGTGTTCATTTTTTAAGTGGACACCGTGGTTAAAGTGCCAGCTCAACTACGCAAGGAGTAATTACCAACTGCTGGGTAAGTAATGACTTCATAGGCTACTTATCAAATATGATCGAAAAAATTAATATGCTTAAAATTAATTAGAACACACCAGCGCAAATCTGAAATACGAACACCATGGAAGTGGACACCGTGGTCGTAAACACAGTACATTTATTTAGAACGGGATATTTAGTTACAATCCATGGTAATTATTATTGATGTGATGTTTATGATGTAGGTGGAAAAATACGGTCTCTAGATTGCGTAGTTGTATATGGATACAATATTGCAACTGTATCATGTATTAGTATCACATAATGAGTGGTGGTAAACTGGCTAGAGGACGGAAAAAATATAGGAATAACGAAAGGGCAAGAAAAGAAAACTTAAAAACAAAAATTGATAAAAGTAAGAAATCTGACGTTTCAAAAAATGTCAAAAGTCGAAACGTGCAACTTGCAAGGAAAATAGAACCAGAGCGTTTACGGCGAAAACAGTTCCTGAAAAGCACGCTGCTTACATAGCGTCCGAGAGTAAGAGATGGGCTGAGAGGAAGAAGCAAGGAAAAATTAAAACAGTTTAGGGCCATGACTAATAGAAAATTAAGAGAGGGAAGGAAAAACGAAGAGAATGGATGAGAGAATATTGCACGAAAATTAAGAACAAATGTATTCAACTACGTAATCATAGTGATTTGGAAAGGGTGCAAAAAGCTCTCCTGCTAATAAAATATAGTAAAATTATTCGAAAACTAAAAGCTGAAAGCATTAAGCTTAAATGTTTAACAGAAAAATGGAAAAGGCATTATTCACGTGTAAAAAATTGAAATGAGCCTATGCTCTACTCCATCTCGTATCATAGAGAAGAAAAAAGCAAACCTTTCTTCCTCGCGCACTGCAGTTTGTACTTTGCTAAGAGAGCGTTCAGTTCCTTCTGATATAAAAAAGAAACTGATCCTTGAATAGGAGCTAGAACAATTAAAATCTTCATTTTCTTCTGTAGGATATAAAAGTAAGCAAATGGTAAGACGCATCATATGTGGAAAAATAATTAAGAAGCATAAAATGCTGCAGTACTGTCAAAGAATAGTTTCTCACACAGCTGTTCGTCAGAATAATTCCTACAGACAAAAGAATAGCCACAGTTTAGAGTACAAGCACCCCATGATACAATAAAGGCGCATCAGTATCAGTGAATTGAGTTGTTATATCTGCAAATTTCAATGTGTTCACTGTGGTATGGGTCATTAAAAATGCCCTATTGTATAAAGGAGTTGGTTTGCGTCTTCTACAGAAGTGCTTCTTGTACTTTTATAGGGCGTAAATGTGTATGTACAGCTGTCAAAAAAAAAAGTGGCCGCACTCGTGAACAGCGAATATTTTCAAAGTCCACTTCTGGTCGCGGCGATGTTACACGATGCATGTGCTTGTACAAGCAGTTCCGGAACTATGAAAGTGTTCCATATCTACGCCTCGTGGACCAGTGGTAGAGTGCTTGTTTAATGATTCAAAGGTCGTGGGTTCGGGCCTTCTTCAAGTTTTTCATTTTATTTTTTAATCTTTCTTTAGCGATGTAAATGATATTCAAATTATCATTTATATCCAGTTATCGTTCTTTATGGATATCACGTTATTTATATTTTGTTATCGTTCTTGAGAGATATGAATAAAATTCAGGTCATCATTTGTATTCTGTTATCGTATTATAACGATATGAATAATAATTATTATTGTATTTCCAATGGGGGTTAGCCGTATTTTACATATGTATGTTAGAGCTATAGTTTTATACACAAAAAAGATAAGCATAAAGAGAAATGGAAAAGAAAATTAAATTAGCTTACGCGATGTAAACAAAACATAAATAATCCGTAAATTAGGCATTGCGATTGCAAAACAAATATCAGGTATCAATTTGTAACATACAAAAACATTAACAACACACATACGTAACACTTCTATAACACAAATATGCAGCTTTCCGTACCATACATCATAAAATAATACACAATAGTCACACAAACACAATCAATATATATATATATAGCTTATATATATGTATAGCTTAATGAAAGTATGCTACTTTGTATTGTATATATTTGTATAGTTTTGGCCGATGAATTGTATATGCTTTAAATTGAATAGTAATCTATATAGCTCTACTGATAAATTGTTTGTGTTTGTAATTTGAAGTAGTTTGCATGATATGTATTATCAATTTCTGTATATCACAACTGGTTGAATTGTTTATGCCTTAAATTTAATTAAATTGTTTTGTATTATAATATAGCTCAACTTATGAATGATCGTTTGCGTTTGTAAATTTAGTAATCTGATTGGCTATGTATTGTATACTTTTAGTAGAGCCATCGATGTAGCTCAGTCGACAGACTCGCTGGGCTGCTGATCCGGAGCTGCGTTCGGGCTTGGGTTGGATCCCCCTTTGGACTTTGGTTTCTTCGGAGGTTTTCCCCAGCCGTGGGACTGAAGCCGGCGAGTCCTTGGCATCAACCCCTTTGATTTGATTACCTGGTTGGGTTTTTCCGAGGTTTCCCCCACCGAAAAGGCAAATGCCGGGTAATATTTTGGCGAATCCTCGGACCTCATCTCATCTCACTACATCTCGCCAAAATGTAAAAAAAATGTAAAAAAATGTAAAAAAATTGTACAAAATTGTAAAAATTGTAGAAAATTACTAAATTGTAAAACTATAAACATTTGTAAAAATTGTAATTGTAATATTGTAAAATGTTGACATGTTCCACATCTTAAAGCTTCATTGCTCATGTAAGATCTATGGAATAAAATAAATGAATGAATGAATGAATGAATCAAACCATAATTACGACATTGCGACGACATCAAGCATCATATAACTGACTCACATACATAACAAATCAAGCATCCGTTACAACACATACACTGCAACATAGTAACCACACTTTTAAAAGTTACAAATTTGGCTCCAAGAAGAATAAATAGGACACTGTTACTAATTACTATTCTTCTATAATTCCTTAAATACATCTGTAATAAATGTGTGAAATTCCGATATGAATAATATTCACGTTTTTTATATTGTTATCGTTCTTTAGCGATTTAAATAATATTCAAGTTATCATTTATATTCTGTTTTCCTTCATTAGCATTATAAAACAATATTCAAGTTATTTATATTGTTATTGTTCTTTCGCAATATATTAATTAAACAAACCGATATTTATCATTTATATTCTGTTATCGTTCTTTAGTGAGACTGTATAAATAATATTCAAGTTATTTATATTGTAATCGTTCTTTAGCGATATAAATAACATAAATTTAATATTAGGTTTGGAAAAATCCAGTTGCATAATACTGGTATTAGTTTTTCTTTTTGTATTATTACATACAATTGAACCACAATAAAATGAAAAGGAGTAACGAGGAATTGAACCTGAGACGTTGACATCTAAATTCCGACGTTCGTCCGCTGAGCTACGAGAGCAAAAGTGTGGAAACATTTTTGGAAAAATTGGCCCAATCACACTCTAAGATCTTCTGATGATTCGTAGAAGTTAGTCCAGGATGCGGGGGGCAAAGGCTAATTGAGATTTCCCGGTCTCTGACCGGGTCAAACATCCTGATAGAATTAATATTTAACCCTTGCCGTGACTTTCGGTGAAGTCCGGAGGACCCAATTAGTCAAATCCACTCTCCTCATCTCCACGCTTGGGCCCCTTGGAATTTAATAAAATGCGAAAGAGATAGTGGTGTGCGGAAAGCAACGGGATGTTCCTAAGAAAACTGCAAACATGAACAAAGGAAGCTTTTAATAGAAGAAGAAGGATCTTCTGCGGACCTCTGGAAAAAGAACTAAGGAAGAGACTAGTGAAGTGCTTTGTGTGGAGTGTGGCATTGTATGGGGAAGGAACATGGACATTACGACGAAATGAAGAGAAACGAATTGAAGCATTTGAAATGTGGATGTGGAGAAGAACGGTGCGTGTAAAGTGGACAGGCAGAATAAGAAATAAAATTGTGTTTGAAAAAGTGAGTTAAGAAAGAATGATGCTGAAACTGATTAGAAAGAGAAAAAGGAATTGGTTGGGTCTCTGGTTGAAAAGAATAATGGACGACATTAGGATATGTGGATCATATGCGGAGACTAAGAGGAAGGCAGAAAATAGGAAAGATTGGAGATTGCTGGGTTTGCAGTTAAAGACCTGCCCATGGACAGAACATTTATGTGTGTATGTTCAGAATGCCTGGAATATCGTGTCTAAGAACAGTCGCTATTTGCAAAGACTAGTCAATTCCATGCCCACTCGACTGCAAGATGATCGAGATAAGAGGAAGATAGACTAAATATTGAATTGTGGCTTTTTGTTTTGTTTTTTGAACGCTTAATTGTTTGAATATTTTAAGGCCGACGCCAGTAAATTTGTTATGTTTATGCCACGAAAGATATTTTATTGAGAATAAAATATTTTTTCTTTCCATTTGCAGCCACAATATCATAATGATAATGATAAAGTCATGGCATAATATATTAATGAACCTGATGTTAAATACTAAAATAATCATAAAAGAAAAAGGAGCCATTATGTCTAGTTTGTCTCTCTCAAAAACAGAACAAAAAAGGACATAAAAAGCACGAGGTTGTAGTCGAACGCAGGACCTCATGAATAAGACGCCTGAATGCTACTATTATGCTATCGAATAACATACAGTATACTTCAATTACAACTGTAGATATCAGGCAACGTGGTCCAACAACATGTAACATCGCCTGTCTCCGAATTGTAGCGAAGATACCCGAAGGGAACTTTGATACAGGAGAGCGGCCACTTTTTCTTTTGACAGCTGTACTTATAAAAAATCAGAATTGAAGGTAAAATATTTATCATTATTGTTAGTGTTATTACTATAACCGTAAATCATTTCTTATTTCTATTTAAATGCTATCTTCATGGAATAAGTAAAATCAGTCACCGGCGTAGCTCGGTCGGCTGAGGCGTTTGCCTGCCGAACCGGAGTTTAGCTTGAGCGTGGATTCGATTCCCACTTGGGTTGATTACCTGGTTGGGTTTTCTTTCGAGGTTTCCCCAACCCTAAGGTGACTGTCATGTAATCTATGGCGAATCCCCGGCCTCATCCCGCCAAATATCATCTCGCTATCACCAATTTATTCCGTCGACGCTAAATAACCGAGTAGTTGACACAACGTCGTTAAATAACCAACTCAAAAATAAATGACTTCCTATATTGTATTATTGTTTATAAACATATAAATTAATGCGTGTATCACTGTTAGTGATACTATTCACATTATTAATTAAATATGTCTGCGAGCGAACATAAATAGGCTACTTATTTCATTTTGTAATATGGCTCAATCGCATTATATCTAATAAAATCAGTTAATATTATTATGAATAACAATTTATGATTTATTTAATTTTCAATATTGATTTCAAGTCGGTGTGTAAATCAAATTGTCTTTACCAAGCCATAGGAATAATCCACGGATTGAAACTGTAGATACCGTGGAGATGCTGTGGACACCGTGGAATCTGAAAATTATTTTGTTTTATTTCTCGTAGCACACGAAGATTTAGACATCACCACTAACACACCTGACTTATCTTTCACACTCTTAACCAGTACCTATCAAAAAATTAATCTCCTCACAATTTCAGTTGTTGCCATTTTTAGGTTCCAAAAGTAACGAGTTTCGTGAAAATGACCCTTATACATGGCCGCAATAAATCTTCAGCTATTGAATGAGGTTTTGCAGTTTTAGCAGTTCTGTAGTTAACGCGATAAGACGCTTCAAGAGCATTCTTATTGTCACTGTTTGCAGCGGATACAAAAGTAGTTAATTCATTTTTCCACTCGTTAGCTTTTCGTGTAAAAAAAAATCAGCAGATTTGTTTACGTGGACGAGGTGTTAATTTCTAAATGGCGTTTAAGCAAAGAAGGTTTCAGACTACTGTTATCAAGAATGTCGCCACAAACAACACACTGTGGCCTTGAACAGTCCTTGTCACCTATATATGAAAATCCAAACCTAATGTAATCATCATCGTACTTTCTTTACACACGGTTCACTTATGTCGGATTGACACACATCACTAGAAGCTGAAAGACCTGTTGACACAACATTAACTTGCGATTTTGTTAAACCCTGTTTCCCTTTCAAACTTCCACTTTTCAACCAGTTATCCATTTTAATGTGAAAGGAAACGATTCTGACATACAACTGACAACTTTCTGCATTTCCACAAGTAAAGAAGAAGTAGGCTATTGTTGAAAATACAAAATTATATATGATTGTTGAAATTTCACATTAATATCTGAAATCAAAGGCCTGACCGCCATGTAACCGTTCCTTAGTCGGGTCGCGGTACTGTTGTTAGTATTGTTAGAACACAAAGAAGCTGTCAGACTAAATTTCCCTTGTAGCGAAATCAAATGCATTCCTAACGTTGTTATATAACTATAAACTGGGCTGGGCAGTATTTGAAATACATTTGCATTTTGTATTTTGTAATTTGTAAAGATTTTCGAAAGTATTTTGTATTTTGTATTTAAATACATAAAATTGATGTATTTTGTATTTCAAATATTAAAAATACTTTCTTCTTCTTCTTCTTCGTCTTGTCCTTCAAGTTTTGGATTTGAATTTTGAAGAATGAACTTTTGTTTTATTTGCCTATCCTCTTCAGATGTGCTAGCTATACACTTAGTTTTCTTGCCACAACTGATTTCCTTAATGCCATAAAGAAATCTCCAACAGCATCAATGATTCATCTCCCAAACACTTGCTAAATGTTCAGCATTATGCAATGCGCCTAAGAGACCCAAATGCTCAGAAATTATATAAGAAGTCTTGAAATATTCATTAAAGTTTCCTTGCCCAACTCAATGGAATTGTCTTCATGACTCAGTCACTCAAATATTTTAATTCAAACATGATATAAACAATATATGTGAAAAACTGGGATTGCAAACCTTCAAAGAGGTTGAGTTTCAGTACCTTGAAGAATATTGTGCAGTTCTCAAACCCATTGCCATAGACTTTGATTTAATGCAAAATGAGAAGACTTGCTATTATGGCCAATTTTTGCCCACATTAATTTTCCTCAAAAACAGATTACATATTCTGTTATCTAGTAATCTACGCCATCTATTGAAACTAACTCCAATCCTAATAAGTTTGCTTTCATCAAGATTTAAAGCGATGTTTGATCTGACCCCAGAACCAAATTGAGCTATTTTGGCAGCTTGCTTCCACCCATCATTTAAGATGGATGGCTACCTAACACTGCTTCACCAAATGATGAGAAAAGGAAACAGAATATGTGTGAAATCAGCTGAGCAGTTCTCTGCTACACTTTTGGTCAGTTCAGACGATGAAGACGATAAAAACAATTTTTATGTTTTCGACTCAAGTACACCAGACTTTGAAAAGCAAAAAGAAAAGAACTTGTTTTGCTGCGGAGTATGAGCTCATACAATTCTTCAATGGCAAAGGGAGAACCCTGTGCACTCTAGAGAAGTACCCAACAGTGAAGCAAACTTTTATAAAGTATAATACTAGTGTGTGTTCCTCTGCGCCTGTAGAAAGACTGTTCTGTTTTTCAGGACTTATTCATGCACCAGCAAAGGGAACCTCATCTGATGAACTTTTTGAGAAACTGTTGTTTTGAAAGGGAGCAGTAATTATACAGATGTAGGATAATTTCATTGCTGACTGGGAAAAGGAAGAATGTTCAGTTACAGAGTTTATATAAAACTTCGAGATAAAAATCTTTTAACATTAATATAATATTTTAGATTTTCAGTAATATCCTTATTTCTTTATATATTGTGTCGAGTATTTGAAATACAAATGTGTTTTGGTTGATTTTTTTAAAGTATTTTATATTTGTATTTCAAATACTATTCTTTTAAGTATTTTGTGTTTGTATTTGAAATACTTGGATGTCAGTATTTTACCCAGTCCTGACTGTAAATCAGGCATTCACAGTAAATATTAATTTATTGTGGAAATAATGTGATAAATTGCCGATGTTACACATATATAACAAGGGGTATTATAGGGTTGATTTAATTTTAAAATAATAATAAATATTATTATTATTATTATTATTATTATTATTATTATTACGGTCAGCGCGTCTGGCCGCGAAACCAGGTGGCCCGGGTTCGATTCCCGGTCGGGGCAAGTTACCTGGTTGAGATTTTTTCCGGGGTTTTCCCTCAACCCAATATGAGCAAATGCTGGGTAATTTTCGGTGCTGGACCCCGGACTCATTTCACCGGCATTATCACCTTCATCTCATTCAGACGCTAAATAACCTAAGCTGTTGATAAAGCGTCGTAAAATAACCTACTAAAATTATTATTATTATTATTATTATTATTATTATTATTATTATTATTATTATTATTATTATTATTATTATTATTACAACGCGTAGAAATGAAGGAAACAACATTAGGCGTAACCTTGAAACCCGCCATTACGGAAAAGTTTTGGTGAATCCCATGAAATATTTTGCGAATCCTCTGGGGGTTCGTGACCCGTAGGTTGTTCAACTTCATTAGCACAGACTACATTGTTAAGCAGCATGTCCTGCACTCGTTTTTTTCGCCTCATTGAAACTATTGCGAGCTGATAGTATTCCCCTTAAAACAATAGAATGAATTGGTTTATATTTTAACAGCAAAATTCAGACTGACTGCCTACGATCCTTGCATTTATTAGGTTTGTGTGTTTCATGGTGGTTTGTTGTAATATTCGTTATGCCTAAAAACAGAAGTTCAGGTAGTGCTCTTCTGAAAAGCTGGATTGATTGAGAGAAGACTTTAATATCAGACGGAAAACGTATATTTTGTCAAGTTTGTTCGAAGAAAGTAAGCTTTTGCACTTTTAAAAATTGTTATCCACAAACACTTTTAATTCTTTTATTTACAAAGACACATTATATTACATACAGTTGCGCATTTTAAAGTTTAATAAAGTTTTAATTAATAGGTGAACTGCACAGAAAAGTTCTAAGTGGATCATCATTTGCAGAGTGCGTCTCACATAAAAATTGCAACGAAAAATAATTATCAGACTTTGCTTAATTTGAATCCAAAACAAAATGAAATTGATATATTTAGTGAAGCCCTAGAAGCAGCTAATATACCTTGGAGGAAACTGGACAATCCATTACTTCGCGGATTTTTACAGAAATACACTAAAAGGCAAATTCATGGCGAGTCCACTGTATGAAAAAGTAAGTTCAATTATTTAATAATATTTATTAAAGTTAATTGCTTAAAACGTTTGTGTAATTGATGTGTACTTTAAAATAGTTGTTTTCATAACTATTAAAAATAAATTATATTTTAGTTCCTCCAAGAAATTAGAAGCGACATAGGAGATTCACTTATTTGGATTTCCGTGGATGAAACTACAGACTCCTGTGGGAGGTATATATCTAATGTAGTTATGGGGAAAATGGACTCCATAGACGCTGGATCTCCTCATCTGATTATGTGCACTGTCTTAGAAAAAACCAACCATGCTACCATTGCAAGGACAGTGAGATGCATTGCGAAGTATATTATCCTGAAAATGACTGAAAAAATAGAGACATCAGAGAATGACTTGAGTTTAAATTTTAATTCGTTTTTAGGTTTACTCTGGCAAACCAAAGAACATGAGGAGAGATTCTTGGCATTTTTAACTGACAGTGCAGCATATATGCGGAAAGCAGCGGGAGCACTTCAAGTTTTCTACCCCAAAATGATCCACATTACTTGCATTGTCCACGGCCTACATCGTGCCGCTGAAGAGATTCGTTCACAACATCCTAAGGCTAATAATTTGATTTCTTCGGTAAAAAGGTGTTTGTAAAGGCTCCGGCAAGGACTGCACTATTCAAAGAAGAAATACCAGAAATTCCTCTTCCACCAGAGCCTGTATTAACCAGATGGGGAACCTACAGTAGATCAATGCTGCACTATACTAGCCTACTGCTCGCATATTGAAGATGTTAAGAAGATTGGTATTCGGAGTTATCTAATTTCATCATCATCATCATCATCATCATCATCACTCGCCATCATGCATTACGGTCTTGTGCCACCTATTTTTGGGTCTTCCAGTTATCTAATTTAAGTATGAATATTTGTGTTTTTCATTGATGCACAGACCCAAGTTTCATTGTAAATATATTTCTATAATTTAAATAGATAAATTATATAAATAAACTAAATAATAAGGGTTTTATGCACTACACTGTATATTGTTTACATTTTCTTGTTTACTAGATAAACAGCAATTTAACTTTATTGAATTTCAATAATAAATTTATTGAATATATTGAAATCCTAGATTTTAATACTAGGAGGCAGGCCTACAATTGTCTTTATTTTCTTCATAATTAATTTATTATATGTTTGTCCTTAGGTGCTTCATTTACTGAATCCAGAAGACGCGCCTCCATTAATTCAGCAATATTGGCAGCAGATGATGTAGGAATTCAAAGTGAACTTTCGTACATAGGTGCACACATCAAGACACTTCCTGAAACAATGACCAAACTTGAGGAACGTAGTCTTCAGCTGACTACTGCAGTGGGTTTGGTGAACATTTTCACAACATCTTCCAACAAATTACCAGGATCACTGAGGAGAATTCTAATAGAGAAGATGAAGGAAATTGAGGTACGAAATCCAGGTTTGTAAACAGTGAGAAAGATTAGTAGAATTCTGCAAGGTGAACCCCAGACTATTCAGAATTAAACGCCTAAAGAAAAAGCAGCTTTTAAGTATTGTCCCCTAAATTCATGTAAAGTTGAAAGAACATTCTCTCTTTATAAGAACATACTTACTGATAACCGAAAAAGATTTACATCTGAATATTTGGAGAAATATATTGTAATATGTTTTAATACCAATAAGCAATGAAGTTTAATGTTAATGCAAATTTACATTCTCCAATATATAGACGAAACTTATTTAGTCATTACTTTATTGTTGTAAAATAAAATACTTTTGATTGCATATTTTCAAGTTTTAATGCATAATTTCTTAATTTCTTGAGCATATTTGCATGTATATTTTCACGATTTTTAGTGCATATAAATCCGCAGCCCACTAATCACTTTTGTTTATATAAGACATTGCACCGTATATCAATTCAATCCGCAGAAGAGCGATGGACATACAGTAAACACCTGTCGGCTTGTGATGGGAAACAATGAAATGATTTAAATATAGTTTTAATTTATAGCCCATATTGTTAAAGGCGATTAATTTAGAAGAATTTAACAAGTTAAATCTCATTACTGATTTCTAGGAAATATCAATAATCGAATATTTTTGAATATGTGAAAGTGAACACAAAACACATCATTGATCACCAGTTATAAATAATGGTTTGGGTCTGAAAACGAAGATTTGTGTTCGGTATATTACGGGCTGTACTTTGCCTTTTAATTGTAATGTTCGGATTCATTCCGATTTTGTTTCGATATACTTGCAAAGAACAGTTATATTCCTTAATTTTGTAAAATGACTACGAAATGAAGATTTAAAGAACCCAGACAAGCTGGGACTTGCAGCCACAAGAAGCTGCTACTTTACGGCTAATGATGACAGTACCTTTGGAATGTGGCATGTAAACTTTAATGAATGACTCTGTGAATGCCAGGGAGTTACATCATTCCCAATCATCAAGAATCATTCAAACAAAAATAACATTGAGACAAAATCGCTATTATTATCTATCGCAGCGATTTTTCCGGAGTTGTCGAAGTTCGGAGTTGTGACGGCAAAACGCTGTCACACTTCACCGCTATTCATAACTTTTAAAGTAGGATAACCGAATCTTAAGTAAGATTGTGGCAGAAAACGAAATTCTTTGGATAGTTGTAAGGTTCTTAATGCAATAATAATAATAATAATCATCATCATCATCATCATCATCATAATGTCATCTTATTAGTTGAACGTTATGTAGTGGACCGGTGCCCCACTCACGGATGTTATTTCAGTAACTATACTTTCCGAACAGGTAACAGCACATGTTAAAAGTTAAAACCGATAGATTTATAGGCCTGTATAGTCTAGTTTCTTTAACTACATATCTACAGGATGGAAAACACTTGGCGCCCAAGAAAAGTTTATAAATAAACATGATCTTTTTTGTAACAGAAACAGATCTTAAGGGTAATTCATGTTCTTTACAATAATGATGATGGAGGTACATAAACATGAAACAAGACGTATTTTGTACGCCATTGCAATGGCGTTCTTGTACAAGGTCACTTTTTCACGCGAGTCCAATATACATTAATTTCATTCGATCGTTGAGTGCTTTGTAATATCTGTTGTTGACACAGAGAAGGTAAATTCCGTGCACATTATTCTACTTCATATATCACTCACACGAAACTTAGGAATATCGACCTTCAACTACAATAAGGGCAGGTTTGCTCTAAAGTATGTTATGTGCTTATTAAAATCCAGTACTGAAAGCGGATGATCACAGTACATTTATATTGATGATCTTCGGAGAGTAAGAAACAGTAATTTTCGGAATGTTATAGCATTTTAGTGTGATTTCAGTTCAAATAGTTCATCATATATATGTAGAAAGGCTCCAATATGAACCAAATAATAGCTAATGGCATCTACTAAGAGCTATTAAATTCGCCATTTAACGACGGTATTTCAACTACAGTATACTGTTGTCTAGCGTGGATGGAATTGTCGGTAGCAAGATGGAATTTTGTTACCGGGATGAACATGGAGCATTCCTAAACACTTCAGCCCGAATGCTTTCTTGTACCTACGATGGAATGAATTCGTGTGAAGACTGTGTTGTCTGGCTAAGCCGCCCTCACAATCCGCCACACTACGCATTCCTCTTCAGCAACCAAATACGTATATCGTAGTCCTACCTCTAGTGGTGGCGTGATATATTTCAGAGATCTACATTTGTCATGTCCCTATCAGGCTAGGAGGAACATGGGGAGTATGGAAGAGGAGTTCCGGTTCCTCTTATGCAGATCTATGAATCGTCTAGAATCCACCACTCCTGTCATATAGGCTACCTACCAATCTTTTGACACACCGTGACGGGGTCGATTTGAACATCACGCAAACACAGGCGATGTCCTGTTTTTCGAGAAGGAGACGGTAGTGAAAGGGGAACTATGAAAATTGGGTTAAATAATGATGAAAAACGAGACAACCCCGATAAAAAACCCCTCATAACATTGGATTTTTTCACCACTAATACAATTCCGCCATCACTGGAGCTTGAACTCTGGTCCGTAGTCACCATAAACCAGCGCTCTGCCAACTGAGCTGCCAAGAAGGTTATGGCATTCACCATACACCAGTTAGAAAAAACCTCAGAAATCACCCAACGTCATCATCAATCCATGCAAGCGTGCAAGCCACACCCAAGAGCAGCCTCGGAATATGAATTCCTTTCACTACCTAGCAATACTCATGTGGCCTACAAAATGACAAAAAAAATGCAGAAATGGAAATGTGGGTTAATGAGGGTATGACAGCTAGAGTTCTACGAGTAAACCTTTTCCGATATTATTTTGCTGATCGCAAATTTCACTTAGACTCGCGAGAAGGCCTTCTCGCGTGGAAAAATGAGTTTCTAATCATTCGGCTGATGACACTTAATTGTTGGGTCCGCCGAGTACGTCTCCGTAATTTCTTTCAACCGAAAGTTCAGCTTTAGCATAGTACATAATATCATTGAAGATTGCGTCTCACGCCGTAGCGTCATTGTCTAAGCCTCTAAGTGTCTAAGGCAGGGGTGGGCAGAAAACATTTTGCGCCGAATCCATAGTGAACGCAACCGGGATAACATTCAGTTCATTAACGGCAAAACTGAAGAAGGGTGTGAAGTCCTGACTGTTTCTCGTTTGCAGTGACGGATTAGTGTTATAGTGAACGTCCGAGAGAGTCCAAAGCTAATTTCCCGCTCTACTACGCTGGAAAGGAAAATTTAAGCAACAAAAATATAAGTTACAGAAAAACAGATACAATATTCATTCGAAGTAAATCAATATAGGCAGTATAACATTGCACACTAGTGAACTATCATTTATTACATATAATCAGAAGTTTACTGTGGTTTGTTGAATTGGTACTTGAATTTCCGCTTGCGCAAACATAAGTAACACAAAACAGAAGTAGGAAAATTAATCTGCACCTTTTGCTATAGCTGAGCCAAAAGATTATCATCTGAAAGAGAGTATCTTGCTTTCGATTTAACAGCGTTCATATGATGCATGATAGGTATCATATTGCCGTTTAATGTTAGCTCGAAGAAAGCCACTTAACATCTTATTGCAAATTAGGCATTTTACACTCTCGTCATCTTTTTTTACAACAGAAGAACTCTTCCTCCCATTCCACCGGAAATCTTCCTTTTTTTGGAAGTGGAAGGTTTAAACATAGCCAATTCCTCTACCACTGTTTCCTCTTGTTTTTACACACGTAAACTGAATAATGGTACCAAGGGAGGGAGATATGCTCTGCGGATAGTATATCTACATCGCTTGAAGTTCAGGAATCACTGGGATTCACGAATCCTTCTTTACCTAACTATGGTCTAAGGCATCATACCTAGGACTCGCGTTACGGAATGCGCGTTGGTTCGAATCCTCATGTCATGGGGAAGGAATTTTCATATAACATTTCGGCCAGTGCATGGGACTGGTGTTCACCCAGCATCGTGATGAATTTGGGGAACTACTGTACGATAGGTAGCGAAATCCGGTTTCGAAAACTAGTTATAGCAGGAGGGGAGGAATTATCGTACTAACCACATGATATGTTCATTCTGGTTGGATGATCATTCACCTCTCCTAAGGTATATGAGCGTGATATCAGCAGACGACTGTTCGACCTTGGCCCTTCATGGAATTTCCGCGTCACGTATTGATTGACTGGTTGGTTGATTGATTGATTGATTGATTAATTGATTCAATGATATTGAAAGGTTGCTAAATTGCAAAATTGAATAGCTCAACTGGAACTTTTAAAGACGTTTTCTGTAACGCAGCCTGGCTACTGAACCCGACAGTAGCGCTACTTTAGCACTGCTATTTTATACCCTCTGGGTTCTGCAGCACATTAATTCTGTTCTGCTCCCATATGAATGTATAATATTGTACAACCTTATCAAATGAATAAAATGAAAACAGGTGGAGGTTAGTGGAACCATTTCTCTATAGCGAAGTGATTACACAAATCGCCTTTTATTCTTATTCTTATTCATTATAGGGTTAGATTATTACTGTCCCTTCTAGCCTTAGAATTTGGTTCACTACAGTATACAGATACTGTTTGTCCAGAAATTCTGGTAGGAGACTTAAAGAGAAAATGTTCTTTCCATTTAATTTCATATTGTGTTATGCCTATTTAATATCTTGAGGACTGAATTTCCATTTCTCTTCTTGCAATTCAGTTCTTGAATAGGGATGTGAGATTTGGATCATGAAAACTCTGAAGTTCGAAAAATTCAAACATCCGAAATAAGGAACAATAATAGTGCGATACAATGATTGGACAAAAATTTGTTGAATACGTGACATGCTTTATGATTACGCATTTTTCAGCAATTCAATTGTTTTGACATGTTACGAACTGCATTATATTACGGCGTACCGTAGCTTCCCATAACTATGGTTCACATTTGTTATATTTTTCTTTGTATATTCAGTACTATTCATCCAGATTAACTGAAATTTTGGCTTCGGACTCTTGTAAGTTTATATTAAATAAATATTGACATATGTGTTTGAAATTATTTAATTACAAGTGTTGAAAAAATAATATGCATAGGTACATAGTTGTATTCTGAGTTGCCCAACTATGGTCCACTCATATATGCATGCTTGAAAGAATGAATGGACTATAGCTGGAGCTGTAATTATTCGTAAATCAGTACATTGCGTTTCTAATATTTAAAGGTAGAAACATAATCTAGCACAGAAAAATTAAAAATAAATTAAAAGTACATGGATTATTTTTATTAGTACACATTACATAAACACTGAATAAACAAGTGAAATCTCAAAGTCATTTTTCTGCAATAATGAACAACTACACTCACCGGCAAAAAAACCGGGACACCTAAAGTTTCTCAATTTTTTATGAGGCGAGAATCAGAAAATCCTTTATGAAATGAAGAAAACATTGCTTCCCAGAAAAAAAACTTATTCCTTATCATTTGCGCATTATTTTCAACGCCAAACAATGGATATAATTAAAAGGTGTAAAAACTTACAAATTATATCAATTTCCTTCCAAACGTTCAACTGATGTTGTGGCCACCCAGATGTTGGTAATAGCGGGTATTGTCTCCCCGTGACTGTATGACTGTTACCATTCGCCGATTCAACCCTTCGATCAGATTATGGATGCCAGTCTGGTCGATTCTATTCCATTCTTTATTTAGAACATTTCGGAGCTGCTGTAAGTTGCTGTGAGGAGTTAGACGACTTCTAACTCGCTTCCCTAGCATGCCCCACACATGTTCAATAGGGTTTATATCAAGACTTCTTGCTGGCCATGTCATCCTATTCAATCCAACGTCGTGAAGGAACTCATCCACGATTCTTGTAGCATGAGGGCAAGCATTGTCATGCATTAACAGGAACTTTCCACCAATAAGTGTGGAATATGGTACCACTTGTTAAATTTGACCTTCTTCGATGTATCATGGAGCAGTCAAAGCACCTCCATTAATGAAAACAAGTTCTGTGTGAGCTTCATACGAAATGCCACCCCATACCATTAGTGATCCACCTTGGAAACTGACACGTGAACTGAAGGTACATGAATAAAAACGTTCTCCTTCTCTTCTCCAAAATCTTTCACGTATATCTGTAAACTAAATCTCGATTTATCTGTGAAGAGCACTCGTCGCCACTCCCCCAGGTTCCAATTAGCATGATTGTGAGCAAAACGTAATCGTTCAACATGATGTTGCTGGAGCAATTCTGGGCCTTTAGCTAGTCTTTTGGAATCAGCCCACATTCATCCAGACGTCCTCTTACAGTTCTCTCACTCACGTTAACTTGTCTTATTTTCTGAAAGCCTCTTCTGGTCTCAATAGCAGTGGAATGGAGATATCTTAATGTGTTTAGGACAATAAAATTGTCGTCACGAGCCGAAGTTACTAAATTTTTTCCTGAACCGGGTCTCCTGGAATAATCTCCTGTCTCTCTAAAGCGATGGTACACTCATTGTACGGTCGATCGAGGAATCCCAAGAACTGCAGCCACATAACGCTGCCTATTCCCACCTTCTAACAATGCAACCACTTTTGCTGAATCGGTAGGACTTAGTGACATTAATATACAATAACGTACTCCAATACTGCCTCAAAAGAGCTTACTAGTCTTTAAACATCTTCACCTTAGCTCAAAATGGGTCCGAGAAGTTTACACACAATATTACAAGAAGAACGAATCTTCTTTTCAGATCATTGTTGGCTATTACGTATTCATTATTATCACAAAATAAATGAATAACTAAATGAACCTCAGCACACCTACAATTATTTAAAAAATCCGACAATTTAAAAAATTTTTAAAGGAATTGTAGTTGCCTTTTTTTTTTTTTTTTTTTTGCAGTTGAGTATATATTAAAGAACAAAAGTACGGTATCAAAATAAACTAACACATTCTTACCAAATTTTATGCAAATAAATTAGCTGATAATGTTTATTTATCGTACTGAGAACTACATTCATCAGGCTAATTTCGATCCTTTGAATCTCCAATTCTCTTGTAAATCTGAAACTGAAAATAGATCTCTCTTTTTCGAGCCGCATTGGGGTCTTCAATTTGTTTTATTATATTTTCCTTTCTATAGAATAAAATGTCTTCCATTTCTCGCCAACTCAGTAATTACCGCTTCTTACTATACATGAATCAACAGCTATATTGTTCTTCACTTCCAAACCTTTCTCTGGCCACAATTCCTCCTCATAAGTAACTACCATATAACTGTGTGCCTTTAGCATTAATTTAACAGTTTTCGTCTTCTTTTCCATATCTGACTCACTGTCTGTAAATATGGAGAGAACGCCGGAATCATCATAATCTGTATCCCATTCAATTTCATCGCTCTCATAGTCACTCACAGGGACGGTTGTTTTCCTTCTACCCTGAAGTTTTCGTTTTACCGGACCATCATTCATGCTAGTACCATTGATGCTGGAACAGCCTGTTTCTTTGTTTACTTGACTATAATGTTAAATGGTGTTTTGGAATTTACTGCGATACCGTATTTGCAGAAATAAATAATCACATTGATCACATTTTATTTAAACAAATATTTCAAAATGAAATACAACTATGGTCCACGAAAAATTTTGGTACATAGTTGAGGACTGACTTGTAGTCTTGAGGTTAAACATTTTTAACGCAGAGTCCTTAACCTCTGCCAGTCTAATTATTACGTGAAAGTAAACACTATACAGCCAGGTTTAATTGTACAAAGAATCATCTATCTACAACATACCAGTTCTACAGAGGAGAGCTTAATAAAACTGACAATCACAAACTGAATGATTTCGTGTCTTCGCACATTCAGTAGAACGATGCACACAGACCTTGTTAAGCATCCATATCATTGCCACGTGTAATGGTATATAGAAGCTCTATGGGGAACATAATTCCATCACATTGGCGACTTAAATGGCAAACACCGAACTCTTGGGGGACTAAGTAATACATAATGCGTTTTGGACCATAGTTGGGTGGCTGGACCATAGTTATGAGAAATTACGGTACCGTTTGTAGATAGTTACTTTAAATTATCGTATATAAGTAAAACAAAATTCATTGTAAAATCAAATAAGAAAATGAGCTTTCGTGTCATGGGTTAGTCCTATAAACGCAAGATATTCTTTATAATTTCAAGAAGTCAGAAACCTCACATCAATATAAGACAGTGATGATCTAGGGGAGACCCGGGCAAAACTAATAACCCGGGCAAAGAGAATAATGCCTATTTCTTAGAAACGCCAACAGGTAGCGCTTTCTTCTATGTTGGGGAAGAATCCTTACTAGATTTTGCTGCTGGAACTGCCTTGTCGTCATTCTAACTAATAAGAGAAAACGACAGCGTGTATTGGAAGAAAATTGACTGTTTTCTTAAAATATTTCAAGGTAACAGAAACATATGTACAACATACAGTACTGCAGAAACCCTTTGTTATGTGATAGTAATATAGGCTATAGGCGATATATTTAGTTCTAAAATGACGTACTTACGAAGAAGATTATTGATGTTTATGTTTGTATAAACTTAAATGAAAAGCGAAGTGGCGTCTGCGGCCAAAGTGGATAACTTATCCGCTTTGCTCTGCCACCTTTATTTGACTATATAAGTGTCAGCTGTATTTTTGTATGTATTTGTCTATTGTAATAAAGCGTGTCAGATCATTTTACATAGTGGAGGCATTAAGTCACACTAATTAAATTATAAATCAGTGATATTGATCTTAACTTTTACTTGAAAAGGTCGTAATGTGTTTTCAGATGGTTTAATTTTTCAAGAGGAATATGGATCAAGCCAAATGGTCTGAAGAAGCCATGAAGAAAGCACTTGAAGAAATAAAATCTTCCAACCAGTGGTTCTGCTATCTGGCCATGCAACCATAATGTGTCTGTTGATGAATATTTTGCTCCAGATGAACGTACAGATCGCCCACTTGAGACAGAAATCAGCGAAAAGACAGTTGGCTGAGATTTAACAAATTCTGCGGTGCCAGCTTCTTCAGCGGCTGAAGAAACAGTTAATGCTCACTCAGAACCAAGCACATCTGTGATGTCGGCATCTTCAGAGTTTGACGAAATATTCAATATACATCAATTACACTCAGATTTTCAGTTCCGGTTACACCAAAACCCTCAACATCGTCAGAAGGAGAACCCATATCAGATCTTTTGATTTAGACCAGTACCAAAGTGGATGCTCGAAAGATACGAGTTAAACGAAGAAAATGTCAGCGTCTGAAGCTCTTACATCTATACCGATTAAAAACGTTGAAAGAGAAGTAACTTATGGGCAGGAGGAAAAGCAGAAGAAATCAAAGTCTTCAGTGCCAGTGATACGTCGACTTGTTCAAATTTGTATTTTTTACTAATCTAACGTGCTTTAAAGGGCTGTAATAACATAGATTCATATGCCTCATTAACATCGTGTTTATGTGTTGATTTAATTTTATTATCAGTGAATAGAAATTAAATAGAAAAGTGAACATGTTATAGGGGTAATCACTTTGCCCGGGTTAATTATTGGCTTTGCCCGTGTACCCGAGCAAAGCGAATAATTAACTATATTTTCTTCCTCAAATCATATCACTCTCAGTAGGTACGAGAAGCGAAGTGCTGTTTTGTAGATATGTGGACAACATGTGTCACAACCAAAGTCACGAAGTTTTTATTTCGGGTGCACCAAAATATAGCCTGTGGCATTGTTTATTCTTAGCTTATCCTCTTTGCCCGGGTTTCCCCTACTTAAGTGTTTTTACGAAGCAGTAGTGCACTCGTGGGCACAAAAATACAACGGAAGTTAACCGTTTGAGTGGCATGTTCTGCTCTCGCATACTCCTCTTGTGCAGCGAAGAGTGCTCTTGCACAAATAGCGCGAGTTGGCCACCACTGGTCTATTTGGACCTCGAAACCGTTCTGGAAGTTTAAGCAAAGAGGAAAATTTCTTACTTTTAACAATTTTTTATTTATCATAATTTGTTTTAGAAGTGATATGAGTATAAAAATATGTTAGTGGTTTATGAATAGATTCCAAATGTATTCCTTTCTATGCAATACCCAACAATTTGTAAAATCAGACTTCTGAAGGAAAAGATTTAAAAGTAATGTAATTTTTAACACTCGTCCACTCATAATAAGGGGGTACTTAGAACTAGTGATCATTAATTACACTACTCAACAAGGTTTTCATAACATGGACAAGAATAACTATTTTTATGTAATTTGTATGTCCTGATTACGAATATGGCATTGAAAAAGTGCCTGCACGTCACATTTTTTTTAGAAACTTATATTTTTTAGTTAGCGAATTATATAAAATGTGTTAAAACCTAGCCACTTTGAAAGAGGTTCTTTTCTTTAACGTAGATATTTTACACAAGTATATATCATTTCCGATGTTTTAAGGTACCATTTGAAACATACTTTCACTTTTGCGGGTTGAATGAGTGTTACCCTTCGCGATGGTTTCTTGTTTTATTACCCTAATTATGCAGCTGCACGGAGGATGGGTCACATCTGGCTATAACGGACTGAAAGAAAGGAGGAAATATGGTCGTTGTTGTAACGTTAGACAAGAAATGAACAATTTAGCGATTAGTTCTGGTTGTGGAAGCGTTGTGAGCGGTACTAGTTATTCTGTAATAGTGTTAAATGGATCGCAATCATCGTTCATGTAAAAATTTTCCAAATGGTTTCTGCTATGTTTGTGGGGAATTAACTTTGAAATCACAACGTCGATCAATTACAGACATTGTAAAAAAAAAAGGCATAATACTTGTATTTTGGCTGTAAAGTGGGTGAACAAGACAAAAATTGGGCACCACACTTGTGTTGTGTAACATGTTACGTGAAGTTAACAAAGTGGCTGCGGGGGAAAAATGACATATCTTTTGCTGTTCCAATGATTTGGCGACAGCGTACCAGTCATCTGGAAGATTGTTACAGTACTTCTGCATTACCAAACCACAGGGATTTTCAAGGAAAACTAAAGATAAAATTGTGTATCCTAATCTCCCACTGGCCATAAGACTCGTGCCATATTCTCCTGAACTTGCTGTCCCTATCCCTCCGTCCAGTGAGGAAGATAATGTCATTCCAGAGGAACACGAACTATCAGAATCCCTTCAAATTCCCCTGATCCCACCCACATTCCTGAACATCATAGAACACCACATCTGATACGACAGGCAGAACTTAATGACCTAGTTAGGGATTCAGATCTTTCCAAGTAACACGCTGAACTGTTAGGTTCTAGATTACAAGAAGACTTACTAGCAAAAGATACCAAGAATTCCGTGCTCAGAAAACGAAACGGTAAACTGACTATTTATTTTGTAATGGAAAATTCTGTTTGTGCCTGCAAAAATGTGAACGGGATTATGGATGGATTAGGTATTGAATGTAATCCAGAAGAATGGACACTGTTCATCGATTCATCAAACCTACGCTTAAAAGCAGTTTTATTGCACAATGGCAATACAAAACCTTCAATCAATGCCTCATTCAGTCACTATGAAAGAAATTTATTAAAACATGTCACTAGTATTGTATTCAGTAAATTGTAATGAACATTGCTGGGCAATTTGTGGGGATTTGAAAGTAATAGCTTTGTTGCTTGGGTTACAAGGAGAGTTTACTAAGTTATATTGTTGTTTATGTTTGTGGGACAGTCGAGCAACAGCACAACATTATGTGGTGAAGAACTGGCCTTTCACACAAGGTTATATTCCTGGTGAGGATAATATTAAATATCTTCCGCTAGTGCAACGTAAAAAAATACTTCTTTCTCCACTGCTAGGGCTAATGAAAAATTTTGTAAAAGCTCTAGATAAGAGTGGAGAAGTCTGTCAATACTTAAAGACTCTGTTCCCTAAAATCAGTGATGCTAAATTAAAAGAAGGCATATTTGTTGGTCCACAAATTAGAAACATTTTTAAGGACAGCATTTTTGAGAAAAAACTTCACGCCAAGGAATTACCAGCATGGAAATCTTTTACATCAAAGGGTTTTTAGGAATTCACAAGGCAGAAAATTATCGCCAATTAATAGAAACGTTACTAAGAAACTACAAAAAAAATGGCCTACAGTATTTCACTTAAGATCCACTTCTTACATTCACATTTGGACTTCTTTCCTGAGAACTCGGGGACTATAAGTGATGAACAGGGAGAGCGATTTCACCAAGACATTGCTACAATGGAGCAACGGTATCAAGGAAGATGGGATCGAGCGATATGGGCGATTATTGCTAGTTTTTAAAAAGGAAAGATTCCATTTCTCATAAGAGAAAAAAGAAGGTATTTTTTTATTCTTCTCTATTTTATTGCACGAGGAATGATTTTTATAAATCTTAATAGCTGGTCAGTTATTAATGTATCAGTTTTATCATATCTAAGCTGCCCTTGGCAATTTTCACACACACAAAATGAGAACAGAGTAATTTTTAATAGGTTAAAAATCCTGATTTTTCAGTGTATCTATAACACAAAAACGTGACGTGTTACGAACTTTTTATTGTCATTTTCGTGTTCAGCGCATGCAAATTAGTTAAGATCAGCCTATTTTATTAATGTTACGGGAAAAAAGTTGAAATTTGTTGAGTAGTGTTATTTAAGAAAAATTATCTTTTTCGTTGGGCGAACATCAGGTAATCATTTGTACTTATTTTTCTGTGAAATACTTGAACATAGATCACGACCAAAATAAAATTAATTATTCTTTAGGTAATAATTACTTCCTCTGGAGATATAATTTCTGTTTCAATGCGAACTACAGCATTTCTATGTTACATCGCTGTAAAAGTGTTACTTTGACGGAAAAGTGCCTAGAGTTGGAAATCCAATATAGTTTCCATCCATTCTCGAGACTATTTATTTGCAAGGACGTGAGGCCTATTTCAGTTTCTTTTTATTTCCATCACTTTTATTCCTGCTTGCAAAACTTTTACTTATCTCAAAATCCATGCACAGATTACCTTTCTATCCACACATAGCCCTATTTCTATTTTATTTTACTTGGAATTAATATGACAATGACGACAGTGTAATTATAGCCAGTTCTCTCCGTAACGCAGTCATGTTTTTTATTTGTTCTTTTTTTCTTTCAGGAAAACTAAATTACCTTCATTATGTCTAGATATGCTTTTGGGCTCTACAGAATAATGTACTGCACGCAGTCGAAGAATCGAAATTAATTAAGATGAAAATAGCCGAAATTTAATTTTCAAAAACCTAATGCTCCGTCATTAAATTATTAGTAACAAATATCACAACGATAACTGCAGTCTATTATTGTGCTAACCTCTTGTGTACGAGACTGACTGAAAGCATGTATGCAGGGTGGAAGGAGACTAAATAGGGCCCCTTTGAGAGATGAATCAGGAGCATTGAGTTAAACATAGAAGTCTTAATAAATCTTTGTGTTCTTCGGGTTTTAATGAAAGTACCATTTTTAGTTGAATTTTGTAATGCGTATTCCATTGGAAAACGAGAGACAGTGAGGTGGTGTTGGAAGATTTTGTAGAGCAAATAGCAACAAATGTGTCAAAATTTATCTTGTAAGACAGATTTAAAAGGCTTAGAAGATTTAAATGTAATGCTTTGGGAAATCAATGTTATGGAAGTAAAATATGACTCGGATATAATTTTAAAACTACTTAAGTTACATTTTTGGAGAAAGGCTTTTTCGATAAAGTGGTGATAGAAAATGTTCATTTACATTCTCCGTTCCTGCAAGACAACTGAATAATCGCTATATAAAAAAATAGGTTTGAAGAGAGATAGCTTTTATTTTATTTATTTTATTGGGTTATTTTACGACACTGTATCAACATCTAGATTATTTAGCTTCTGAATGAAATGGTGATAATGCCGGTGAAATGAGTCCCGGGTCCAGTACCGAAAGTTACCCAGCATTTCTTCATATTGGATTGAGGGAAAACCCCGGAAAAATCCTCAACCAAGTAACTTGCCCCGACTGGGATTCGAATCCGGGCCACCTGGTTTCGCGGTCAGACGTACTGACCGTTACTCAACAGGTGTGGACGACAGATACTTACATTTTATTTTTACGTGATATCAATGAAATGACTTATCAAATTTCAGTAAACAATTATATAATTTTACGATAGTTTTCGCCTATTCCGGCATCATCAGGTTACAATTTTTACAATATTATATTACAAATTAGAAAATTAGAGTGTAAAACGTAAAGTCCACATTTTAATACTTTGAATATCTTGTCAGTGTGTTACTATTATATTTAATTAAATTCAATTTCCAATGCCTGACATCTTAATAATACTATAGTTTCTCTCAACTTGTTTACGTTATACTGTAGTTTACTAAAATTATATCAGTTGTAGAGGTATGTTATTCGGAAAATAGTATGTTTCATGTTTACTCGTGGAGTAAAACATAATATTTTTCTAATGAAATATCTCCACAGCTGATATAATTTTAGTAAAATATAATGTAAACAAATTACGAGAACCTGTAATATTATTATATTTGACTGAATTTACGTACGTAAAATATATTTTTTTTTATTTCTAACGGCAAGTTTACATGGTAGTATCATTAACCTAAACAACTTTGAAAACAAACCAGAGAAATAAAATTACTACACAAACAATAATTATTTTCTGTGTGGGGATTCTCTAAGAATAAGACTAATTATTTTTATTCTGGCTTCCCAGTAATGATCCCAAGTAAAAATATAATAAAAATATGTATTTGACAACTTATCTGACCAATATTAAAATGAATTTTTAAGAGAGAGTTTCCTCTGGTTAAGTCCACATCTTTACCTTGCCCTAAAATTTGACAAAGACAAGGTTGGAATCAATGGACGAAGTAGGAGATGATGAAATTATACGACGACAATGAGACAATACTAAGTTGATAATAGCAAAATAAATTTAAGTACGTCGACACAACGTGCTGCATGTCGAATTGTCCATTCCACATCTTACAAAGTGTCCCGACTTCACTGTATTATGATTAAAAACTATATGAACTACATAAAGAATAAATTCAAAATCGATTTCATTCCTTCAATCACAAAAAATTCCACATCAAATTCTCATAGTTTAGAAAAGTTTAGCGTAATAATGGTAGTCTTCTATTAATTCTTTAGGTCGCGTGTAGAACTGCTTGGTGTTTGAACATTATTGGTAATAGCTACTTGAAAATAAAATGAAATGCTGCTAATATGGGAGTTTGAACAGATGTTAAAGTTATGTTGTTACTAAACTTAACTTTCAACGCCCTTCTATTGATTAAAAACTTTCATGCAAAATAACTTAATACAGCAAATTGAATTATACCTGAAGCCATTCAATTCTAAATTCCTTTATTAATTTAACTAATATTTTAATATAAATGAAACAGCACAATAAAGAAAATAAACAGAAACTTCTAAAGAAATCCTGACACTGTAAACCGGTTGGTAGACATGACAAATGAAGATATGAGCAAACGAATATGGTACAAGAAGCTACCATAGCCAAAACTGCATTGCGTTGAAGATGGTATAAATAATAATTTACTGTACTAACACTAATATTGAAAAATGGCAGCTAATTTAAAGTTTAGGTGAGGGTTTTGGACTGTTTCCATTGCTGGTTGTCACAATCAAAAAATTAAGACACAACGTTTCGAAGGGTGGTTCTCCCTTCGTCTTCAGGTGGAAGGAAGGAGAGAAAGGAAAAAACCTCCTGTTGGGAACGTTACGTACAGCTATTCTGTATTCAGTCATACAGAATAGCCAAGTAATTGTAGAAAACGCAAAAGAGTAGTACCGTAATTTCCCATAACTATGGTCCAGGCACCCAACTATGGTCCAAAACGCATTATGTATTACTTAGTACCCCAAGAGTTCGGTGTTTGCTATTTAAGGCGCCAATGTGATGGAATTATGTTCCCCATAGATGCTTCTATCTACCATTACACGTGGCAATGATATGGATGCTTAACAAGGTCTGTGTGCATCGTTCTATTGGATGTGTGAAGACACGAAATCATTCAGTTTGTGATTGTCAGTTTTATTAAGCTCTCCTCTGTAAAACTGGTACGTTTTAGATATATGATTCTTTGTACAATTAAACCTGGCTATATAGTGTTTACTTTCACGTAATAATTACACTGGTAGAGGTTAAGAACTCTGCGTTAACAATGTTTAACCTCAAGGCTAGAAATCAGTCCTCAACTATGTACCAAAATTTTTCGTGGATCATTGTTGCATTTAATTTTGAAATATTTGTTTCAATAAAATGTGATCAATGTGATTATTTACTTCTGCAAATGCGATATCTCAGTATATTCCAAAACACCATTTAACATTATAGTCAAGTAAACAAAAAAACAGGCTGTTACAGCATCAATGGTGCTAGCACGAATGATGGTCCGGTAAAACGAAAACTTCAGGATTGAAGGAAAACAACCGTCCCTGTAAGTGACTATGAGAGCGATGAAATTGAATTGGATACAGATTATGTTTCTGGCGTTCTCTCCATATTTAGAGACAGTGAGTCAGATATGGAAAAAGAAGACGAAATGTGTTAAACTAATGCTAAAGGCACATAGTTATATGGTAGTTACTTATGAGAAGGAATTGTGGCCAGGGAAAGGTTTGGAAGTGAAGAACAATGGAGCTGTTTTTTTATGTATAGTAAGAAGCGGCAATTACTTAGGTGGCGAGAAATGGAAGACATTTTATTCTATAGAAAGGAAAATATAATAAAACAAATTGAAGACCCCAAATGCGTGTCGAAAAAGAAATATCTATTTTCAATTTCAGAATTACAAAAGAAGTGGAGATTCAAAGGATCGAAATTAGCCTAATAAATGTAGTTCTCAGTACGATAAATAAACATTATCAGTGAATTTATTTGCATAATATTTTGCTAAGAATGTGTTAGTTTATTTTGATACCGTACTTTTTTTCGCTAATATTCACTCACCTGCAAAAAAAACCGGGCCAACTACATTGTCTTTAAAATTTTTGAAAATTGTAGGATTTTTCAAAATATTTGTAGGTCTGCTGAGGTTCACTTAGTTATTCATTTATTTTGTGATACGTAACAATGTAATACTAAATACGTAATAGCCGACAGTGATCTGAAAAGAAGATTCGTTCTTCTTGTAATATTGTGTGTAAACTTCTCGGACCCATTTTGAGTTAAGGTGAAGATGTTTAAAGACTAGTAAGCTCTTTTGAGGCAGTATTGGAGTACGTTATTGTATATTAATGTCACTAAGTCCTACCGATTCAGCAAAAGTGGTTGCATTGTTAGAAGGTGGGAATAGGCAGCGTTATGTGGCTGCAGTTCTTGGGATTCCTCGATCGACCGTACAATGAGTGTAACATCGCTTTAGAGAGACAGGAGATTATTCCAGGAGACCCGGTTCAGGAAAAAATTTAGTAACTTCGGCTCGTGACGACAATTTTATTGTCCTAAACACATTAAGATATCTCCATTCCACTGCTATTGAGACCAGAAGAGGCTTTCAGAAAATAAGACAAGTTAACGTGAGTGAGAGAACTGTAAGAGGACGTCTGGATGAATGTGGGCTGATTCCAAAAGACTAGCTAAAGGCCCAGAATTGCTCCAGCAACATCATGTTGAACGATTACGTTTTGCTCACAATCATGCTAATTGGAACCTGGGGGAGTGGCGACGAGTGCTCTTCACAGATAAATCGAGATTTAGTTTACAGATATACGTGAAAGATTTTGGAGAAGAGAAGGAGAACGTTTTTATTCATGTACCTTCAGTTCACGTGTCAGTTTCCAAGGTGGATCACTAATGGTATGGGGTGGCATTTCGTATGAAGCTCACACAGAACTTGTTTTCATTAATGGAGGTGCTTTGACTGCTCCATGATACATCGAAGAAGGTCAAATTTAATATGTGGTACCATATTCCACACTTATTGGTGGAAAGTTCCTGTTAATGCATGACAATGCTTGCCCTCATGCTACAAGAATCGTGGATGAGTTCCTTCACGACGTTGGATTGAATAGGATGACATGGCCAGCAAGAAGTCTTGATATAAACCCTATTGAACATGTGTGGGGCATGCTAGGGAAGCGAGTTAGAAGTCGTCTAACTCCTCACAGCAACTTACAGCAGCTCCGAAATGTTCTAAGTAAAGAATGGAATAGAATCGACCAGACTGGCATCCATAATCTGATCGAAGGGTTCAATCGGCGAATGGTAACAGTCATACACTCACGAGGAGGCAATACCCGCTATTACCAACATCTGGGTGGCCACAACATCAGTTGAACGTTTGGAAGAAAATTGATATAATTTGTAAGTTTTTACACCTTTTAATTATATCCATTGTTTGGCGTTGAAAATAATAGCGCAAATGAAGTAATGTTTTCTTCATTTCATAAAGGATTTTCTGATTTTCGCCTCATAAAAAATTGAGATACTTTAGGTGGCCCGGTTTTTTTTTTTTTTTTTTTTTTTTTGGCGGTGAGTGTAGTTGTTCATTATTGCAGAAAAATTACTTTCAGATTTTACTTGTGTATTGAGTGTTTATGTAATGTGTACTAATAAAAAGAATCCATGTACTTTTCATTTATTTTTTATATTTCTGTGCTAGATTATGTTTCTACCCTTAAATTAGAACTCAATGTATTGATTTACGAATAATTACAGCTCCAGCTATAGTCCATTCATGCTTTCAAGCAATATGAGTGGACCATAGTTGGGCAACTCAGAATACAACTATGTACCAATGCTTATTATTTTTTTAACACTTGTAATTAAATACTTTCAAACACATATGTCAATATTTATTTAATATAAACTTACAAGAGTCCGAAGCCAAAATTTCAGTTAATCTGGATGAATGGTATTGAATATACAAAGAAAAATATGACAAATGTGGACCATAGTTAGGGGAAACTACGGTAGTAGTAGTAGTAGTAGTAGTAGTAGTAAGAGTGGTAGTGGTAGTGGTGGTGGTGTTGGTGGTGGCGGCAGGTGCAGGAGCAGTAGCAATAGCAGTACCAGCAGCAACAGCAGCAGCGTGGGGAGCTAGCGATATCAGCCCTGATATGAATGTGGCGTAATGCCAATCCTACAGGCAAGCAAGAATCAGCATAACGACACTCTTGCCCGCAGAAAACGACATAATGATACACTACTAACTACATTACAGTAGCTGAAAACTTTCGCCCAACAATAATTGAATGAAAATAAACAATAATTAGGCTACGTATATTGATTGTAATAAATTTAAAATTTATTCGTTTAAAAATATTTAGGCCTATCTTAGGCTAGGACAAATAGAAGAATAGTGTACGCACTCTGTGAGTTTACGCGGATCCGCCGCAACGCGGCGCTGTTACTGCTAAGCGCGGACTCGGAAGGAATTCACAGTAGCCTACTTGTTACGCTGAATGTAGTCCTTTTTAAAAGCAAATTTCTTCCATTTAACCCGACTATTCGTAACTTAAGAAATACCTTTATATTGTCTTATTCATAATTAATAGTCTTCTATCAGGTATTACTATTATGAACGTTCGTAACAGAAAATACAATGGGATCTGAAACGTTGTGAAAGCAATTATACGTTCAGAATTTAAATAATCTTTTCGTAACAAGTTGCGAATTCAGGGACAGAAAAACCTACGAAATGCTGGTAAATAAAGAGTTGAATGATATTTTACGTGCCTATGAATGAATTAAATTACTCACCATGATTAGTTGCCTGCTACCTTTGAGAGTTTACGAGATGACTTGACGGATTTACGAGCTTGTAAAAATCTTCGGATTTACTTTGTCCTGAAGAAGAATCGGACTTAGTGGTAGACTAATTTCGGAATAATATCGATGATGTGTTCTCTGCAACAACCTGCTCCCGAAGACTGGTTCGAAAGAGCGTCAAGACAGATCTCATCCCACATTGCACTTCCCGAGCTAATCTTTTCTTTAATTTTCAATTCTGTTTGAATAAATACATCATATACAGCTTGGGAGGGATGGTTTAAAAACTGACGTTCCTACCTGATCGGTAGTCTTTGATTTGGGTGAGAGCTGCACGATGTTTAGACCTATTACATTCTTGTCGAAGGGCACAGAGGGTACAAGAAATTTACTGCATAACCGGTCACATAATACACTAAACATGTCAATCAACGCAGCAGGAATAGCATTCACCAACTCGGGCACAGCACTTTCCCAGTATTGACCATGTATTTTTTCATGAATAACATTTTTTTTTTTTTCCTTTTATACAGGCTTCTACAGACTTCCTAACTGTCCTGTTGAGTAATTCCACATTTCGCGCTAATGTTTCTCATTTGGTTCAAAAACGATGTAAGTAGTACATCATCACTTTTCGTTTCAGAGTTTCCAGCAATGTTAAGAAGGATCTGCTTCGTAGTAAATGCATATGGAGGAAATCTATCGTCGAAGGATGGTCATCTGAACTGAGTGAAGACAAAATTCCGAAGTGATGTTCCAAGGGATCTTGGGCGAGTTTCCCTGTTAGGATATATTTGTATCCTTTGCTCCGGACCTATTCGCTCATTTCTAAGGTACTCTGCAAGGTTACTACTAAACATTGTTGTAGCAAACGCAAATGTGTTGGTTTTAGTTGTGAGACACTGAAGAAAATCAGTAAGGAATTAGTGATCAGAAGAGTCTTTAAAAAGAGCCTTAGCAGAAATGTGTGAATTTAATGCGGCGGCAATACAGTTTAAATGCTTTGTAAATTCTTCAGTGCCCTCACTACCTTCGAAACCCGATTACCCTAATTCTCGATAAAATTTGAGGTCTTTGGCGACACTGTTGCTAAAGAGTTGGAACGCGAGTCTGGTGGCATCCATTCTCTTAAAGGACGAGAGATCTAAATGAGCTATTGTCAACTTGGGACAAACCCTAAGACCGACACATCCAGATAAATCTTCTTTAAAAAGTCTCCTACGAAAACTAAAATTGATATTTTTCTCCTTGCAAGAGAGTTAGATTTTATCATGGAAATAATTTCTTATGCATTTCAGTATGTGCACAAAATCTGAGAATGCCCGTATCTTTCTTTTTGTCGTCGAACGGATTAGGAATATAGTATTATGCTGGAAATTTTTTTCCATTGATTTCTAAGACTTCCAGGCTTTTCTATTTGTTTGACTGCCATCACAAGTGAAACCGACTACTCTTGTCCCAACTGCTTCTAATTGTAGTATAACTTGTAGAAGAATTTTAGCGAGAATGTCACCTGGAGTAGCGTTTCTGCTAGCGTAAATAGCAATTGGTTGAATCCAATGTTGCGTAAATACTGATGCATGATTTGCTAATTGTTTCTTTTGGACATCAGACGTGAGATCTCCGAAATCAACAAATATGTTCACTTTAAGGGAATAATTATTAAATTGAATTTCTTCCCTGAATTTAACCTCATCGAATATTACCACTCCGCAACGTTTATTTTCATATATTTCATCATTTCGGTAAATTAGGGAAAATGTGAGGTACAACTCTTGGTTGTAATTTTCAACGCACTCGCGGTATTGCTTCTTATGACGTTTTATATTAAAACAGTCTGATCGGTTATTTACCGAAAGCTGCCTATCTTTTCGCGGAATCGCTTTGGCCCTCTTTCCAAACTCGTTTCTTTTTTCTTTGGGAGATGAAAAGAAATGTCTTGTTACACTATTTCTGGTGTATTCCGATCTACAACCCGGAACAAAACAGTACGGAATTTTTGTAATTATTTTGTAAACCACCACACAATATTCTTTTGTCACTGGTTAATTCAAAGCACAACAAATTGAAGACATCTGCATAACTCTCAACAACAAAGCATATTAACAACCCTCGCAACTTTCATCATTAAACGCGCGCGAGAAATATATTTTCGAGGTATCTGACTTCAGACAACAGATGGGTCCTAGCGATCGAAGCGTCACTAGTTGTCAGGTTCGCCACCGACAATGGGAAAGCATAGAAGTGCGTACACTATTTCTTCTATTCGTCCTGCTTAAGCCTTGGTTTTTCTGAACCGACTCATGCGACGTGCAAGGTGCGAGGCCCGCCTCGCACAAATCCGAACTAAAAGAGGGATAGTGAGTGGTTTCTATAAATGCGAGGTGCGCAGACGAAACTACTCACTATCTCTCGTGCAGTCCTCATTTGTGCGAGGCGGGCCTCGCAGGTCGCATGCGTCGGTTCAGAAAAACCCAAGGCTGTAAGTGGATGGGCCAAGTCGGAATCAGAAAATTCTCTATCCCTTGCACATTCAGAAGCGTTGTCGCCGTCGTGATTCTCATCATCGTCGTCCTCCCGATCGTCATCATCCTCTTCCTCGTCGCTGTTGTTTTCATTAGGGTTGTAAATTATTATGTTGTCAATCACACTGTCTATTATCTTTTCCCGCTCCCTATATTCTTGTTCCTGTGTCTCTAGATTTTTACTGTAGCCATGCCAATCTTCTGCAGTAACAGATGACATTCCTTCTGTAGCTAACTCCATCAGTTCCTTCAAAGAAACATCCCCTACCACGTTGTTTTCACGAACATGGCGCTTTACTTTAGACCACGCCAGTTCAATCGGACTAAGGTCGCACATACGTATATGGCGGCAGTCTAACTACAGTTTGACCATGGTCTTTCAACAATTCATCAATAACAAATTGTTTTTCTCTGGTTGCTTAGTCAGGATTAGGTCGTATAACTGACTTTTGGTCATAGATGAATCACAAAGTACTCCCTGTCGATCTAGCCACTCGATCACTTCTAATTTTATGGAATTTCTAGCCGGCACTTTGTTCACTTGTACACTATGATATGACGCGTTGTCAAGTACGAAAATTGAATTTGGAGACAGATTGCTTATTAGTTTCTCTGGAACCCATTTTTCCAAATTCTTACTATCCATCTGGCCATGGTAGTCACCACTTGCAGAACCAGCTTTATATATAAAATCAGCATTCTCTAATAAATCAGAACTTGATGCAACATGAATCAAAATAAGTCTCTGTGAAGCATTTCCAACGACACTTCCCCTTTATATCATCACTCTGCCAACGCTTTTTAAATGTCAAATTGCTGTCAACCCAACTTTCGTCAAGATAAAATATATTTTTTCCTTCCTCCCCAAGGGTTTTAATTCTACGTAAATATCTTCCTCGCCATCATAGGTGGAGTTATGGGGGGAGACATGGGGTGGCACTGCCCCTCCAAACTTGGCAGAATTCTTTTTTAGTATTAACGTTAGAAAATATTGAATTCAAAAGATTTTTTTAGCATATGTTTATGATTAAGTCTCTGTGCTTAAATTGACGAATTAATGTCTTCAGACCATGTGTCTGGACCATAATATTTATTTTAAATTTCTGAGTGTATAAGAAATTCTATGCCTCATTTGAGGAATGGAAGCACTATATATATATATATATATATATATATATATATATATATATATATATATATATGAACAGCCGGTACTGGTATATTAGAACTCTGCAGGTGTTCAAGCAGCCACTTGGATAAATATGAATAACATACTGCACAACAATGCAGAAAAAAGAAAAAAGTTATTCCGGTATAATGTGTAAAATTAAAAGCGAGATTAAATTAAATAATTAGAATTTACAGTTCATATGGTATCGTGCTTTTCTAAATAAACAGATAAAGTAAATGTAAAATTTGTCCGCCGCTTTGGAGTAATTGTTAGCAGGTCTGGCCATGAAATTAGCAGGCTCAGGTTCAAATCCTGGTTGGGACAAGTTACTTGGCTGGGTTTTTTCAGGGGTTTTTCCTCAATCAAATGAAGCAGAATTGCTGGGTAATTTTCATTCGGACTCATTTCGCCATCACTAATTCATAAATCATCATCCATACAATAACTCTGGTTAAGTTCACGGTGAGGCGTGCTGTACTTGTACAAGAGCGAAGCCGTTCGGCTACCAATCATTCACAGAATAGAAGTAGTAAGCACAATAAGCCTCAGGCTGCAGTGCAAGCCTTCAGGTCCCTCCTCCGTACAAGAGGGAAAAAAAGTAAAATTGTCTGTATATTTTGTCACAATTTTACTTTATTTTACAATACATTTATTAAATGATCACATTCCGATAATACTGTACCAAGGTCAAGCTATAACGGGGGGACGAGATAAATGATGTCCCCCATAATCTCGTTATATCGGGATTGTATGGTTTTGCTTTGCCTCTCCACCCCCCCCCCCCCCCCAAGGAAACGGTTCTCTCTCCGCCTAAGCTCGCCATTGTACAATGTCAACTCTCTCAATCCTTCTGCACATACTTTTATTCCATATAAACCCCAACTTATGCAACACTCTTCGTAAGAAATGCGCTTTCAATGGAAAATGCATTTTCTCCCTTATGACGGGTAGCAGTTTGGGGCAAGTCGGCACTTCCTTCTTCGTGACATAAAATTCCTGAACAGTTCGCCGTATCACTGCCAAATCAAAATCGTCCAAGATAACATTTCTGTCATCAGGCCTTGGCCGCTTCTTCTCTGGTATACAGTATATAACGGAGACAATGAGCCCCTTTCGTCTCTAAGTTTTCACTCCTTTCTAATTATGATGAAGGATAGATAGAACAGAGAAAAATTCTCTCCGGCACAGGGACCCGAACCCGGATTTTCAGCTCTACGTGCTGACGCTTTATCCACTACGCCTTTATCCTTTCTAATTGTTTTAATTAAACGTTTTTGAAACTCCAGAGTAATTGGCTGCTCTCTCTGTAGAACGTGGTAGAAGAATTGTTTTTTTTTCCTCTTGCTTCTTCATCACACCATTTTAACCACAATTGATATTATTTCCCTCGCTTCACTATGAACACTTTTTCCCTTTCTACGTACCTTCAACATGTTCGATTAACTTTTAAAATATAAACTAACAGTTTTAACTTATACAATACACCGATACAGAGCTAGTCTCAAACTACCTGATTTTCAGACACAGTATAATTAAACACCATGTGCTGACAGTGATGTCATCTGTTTAGTGTCATAAGGGTCATACTCATAACAACTTATCCCATCTCTTGTCAGTCTAGGACATATATGGGCAAGAGTGTCTCACTTGAGATTTGGTGTTTCACTACCTCTAGCAATGCTTATCGCTTTGTATGACGTAAGGATCTTACTCCCCTTTCCCCTCTACTCGTAGCTCGTTGGTGTGGACAGATTATGTTCAGTTAACAGTGGATGAATCATGGCTTATCAAAGTAGTGTGTACGAGCTGAAAACGACTCTCATGTGGAATGGGAAAAGTTCTTTTGCTGTTTAGAGGGGGAGAAACATACATTGTCTGTTAAGCTCGAAAATAGTAGTATCAAGTTTGACCCCGTAAATTACATGGTACATATTTTACGTATTTGTTAAACGTAATTTACGTTGCGTCGAAAGACTAATTTTACACGATTTTATACGCAGCATAATAAATTATTTTCATTTTAATAAAATGCTATCACAATATAATTGGCAAGCATTTATTTTAAATAATTTCATTTATAATAACAGAAAGGAAAATAATTTGAGTGGTGAAATATAACGTACATACGAGACGTTAAGAAAAAGATTATAGGCCTAATATTTTGAAACGTGGTAGTAGGCCTATTCATAAAAACAAGAAAAAGTCTAATAAACATGGGTACTAAAATAAATATTTTTGAAGAAACAAGGACTGTGAAATTCGTAGCCTACTCTAACAACAATTAACATAATTTATTTGAAAAAAACAAGGACTGTGAAATTAGTATTTTTACAACACCATAATTATCTTCTAATGTTAGCATTTTGCTTGTTTCCTATTGCAATACAGTACACTAAAGAGTAAATAGATGTGACATACCCAAAGAGAAACGAGCAAAGATCTCGCATGAAAAGATAGGCTTACAGTAGGCTTACCTACTTACCTTGTTTCTTCAAAGACGTTAATTTTTGGACGCATATTTATTATACTTTTTATCTTGTATGTATGAATTCTACCTCTTCTCAAAATAGTATACCCTTTTTTCCTAACACCCTGCATGACTAGACTATCAGATTACAATATGATCACAAACAATTTAGAAGAGTATAGTAAAAGTCAAAGGTGTCGCCTATGGGAAAGTGTACACTGAGAGTTCTTAAAAGGACAATGGATTTTGTTTTTTTTTTCTCTCTATCTCTCTCTCTCTCTCTCTCTCTCTCTCTCTCTCTCTCTCTCTTTTAGTATTGACCCTACGATGACAGCGGTTGGAACAAATTATCTAGTTGAAGTTTATCCGGGATTTTCCCTCAACCTATTAAGAGCAAATGTTGGGTAACTTTCGACATTGGACCCTGGATTCATTTCGCCGACATTATCATCTTCATCTCATTTAGATGCTATATAACCATAGCAGTTGAAAAAGCTTTGTAAAATTACCAATTAAAAAAATTATCGGCAGCTTTGATGACTAATACGAGTAAATTCTAGTATATGTAGGCTATCAGCGTGGCGATTAGCTAAGCAAAACGCGGAAACACTGTGCAGTGTCGGAGAATCGTTTCATATGATAGAAAATATTATATCACTTGATATGAAGAACACCTATGAATTACCGCAAGTAACAAAATGGATTTGAGGGAGGTAGGATATGATGGTAGAGACTGGATTAATCTTGCTCAGGATAGGGACCAATGGCGGGCTTATGTGAGGGCGGCAATGAACCTCCGGGTTCCTTAAAAGCCAGTAAGTAAGTAAGTAAGTAAACAGAAGTTGATAGCCTGGGAACTCGAATTAACAATTATTTAACACTTTGTTTAATTTGTTAGAGGAAGTTGTGATTTTATTACATTTTTTTACATTTAAAGCATCGAGTAGAAATTAATTTTACATCAACTTCCCACGTCTACCTAATACGCACTAATAAATGTTATACGACATTATACCTTAAATGCTCTGCATTAAAAGGTACGAGGAATTAAATGTTGTTTGTACGTATTATTTCCCAAAGAAATTTATAAAAAAAAAAATATCAAATGTGCGTAGAAAACGAAATATGATTTTCTGAAATTATTTTAGTTCGAGAACGTGTAAATCTATTAAATAATCTTGAGAAACGCCAGAATATTTAAGAAAATAAACGTAGACAACGTAATGAAATATTATTGGCTAGTTACGCAATTTCTCGCCTGTGATTCAAATCAATTCAGCGACGGAGAAACAGTAAAGAGGTTTATGGTTAAAGCTGCCTAATTAATTTGCCCAAATTGAATAAAAGTTTCCGAGAGTCTCACGTTAACCAAGCGCTTTCATAATAATTCGCCGCTGACTGCCTTAGCGATTACGATAAAGTGACGCAGGTCACAGCAGTTTATATTTCCCATCGTACGCTGCAGTCTGCTCTCCTAGTAAACAAACTATTTCAAATCGAGTACCTCACGTAACCGAAAATTGTGCCCATATCTGGTCTAGGAAGAGCGATGCCATTCATCAATACCTCCCGCACCGCACCTAATTAAAATACACCTCGCAGAGACTTTCTCGTCAGCTCCCCTTAGTAGTAGTAGTAGTAGTAGTAGTAGTAGTAGTAGTAGTAGTAGTAGTTGTAGTAGTAGTAGTAGTAGTAGTAGTAGTAGTAGTAGTCAGGGGAGTTTAACTTAAATGATAGATGTTGGATGCTCATAAATGTCCCTTAGTTTTCCGCAGTGGTTGGGATAGCGCTAGCTGTGTTTCGAGCAAAGAATTTGTAAAGTTAGTAATACAAAGCTTTCGATTTAGAAATTTCCGTGGTTATAAGTTTTGCCAATGTGACAGTTTTGAACAGATATTATTAATATCCATTATTTACTGGATGTGTCAGTTTTATAACATTATTATCACGAGTTGTTGTGATATACCAAAATCTGTAGCAATGCTAGACTGCGATTTTCCCTTCTTCAAAGCGTTTAAAACAGCTTGCCTCTCATCCACAGAGTATTCCTTTTGTTTTGGCATGCTTGCAATGGTCTGTACAAATAATCAAGCACTATCAAAATACCTAAACACCAGGGGCGGCTTTCGAAGGGGGGCTGCGGAGCTGAAGCACCCCCAGATATTTGTGGTTCTTGTCTCGTTTTATGTTGTAAAATACATTTATTATACAGTCTCTATTTAGCGGCTCGAATTTTTGAAAAAAAAAAAAAAAACCGCACTCATTGACATGCACGCAATCGTTAGTGAAGTCACTTCCTCCTCTAGTGCTGCCAGAGCGACACCAGAGACAAGGAATATAGGGTGAAGCCACTTCCTCCCCTGGAGCTGCCAGTCTCGTCTCGGAAGCTTTGCGCATAGACAAATAAATAGAGCTTTGCGCGTTAGTTTTACCCCTCCCCCTGCTAACCCCTTGCCATGAATCCAGAGTTTCCAGGCGCTGCAAAATTTGCAGCAGTTTGTCAGTAGCGCGCAGTTTGAAATACATTTTCTTTAACGTTGTGAGTATAACAAGTGCGACAATGTTTAATTCTGTACAATATTTACAGTCTATTCAGTTCAGTACCTTAAAAATTCAGGATAAATGTGAAATTAAGTGCCCATGAGTTGAATCTCATAATGGAAAGAGCCGCTAAACAAAATAGCCTACAAAGCTCGCATATTTTTTGCTAATGTATCCTGTATCCCTGCTTTCTTCTCTCGATCTCCACACAGTCTATATTAAATTAATGTGTTTGATAGACAATTCCATCAGCTGGGCAGCAAGATGGAGTTTTAAATAAGAACAGTAAATGTCGTTCATGAGAAGAAGGAGCCATTGCTAGAATTTTTTCAAACTATAATGGAATCCGAAACATCTAACAACATCACAATAAATGAGGCAAGCACCCTGGTGCGTACTCTTGAAGATCCTGAATTCAATTTCTGGCTCAGTTTTTTTTTCACTTATTGATGTATCATGTAGATATATTATACAACCAACTACAACATCGCCAATTAGATATTTCTAAGGTTCAAATCTGCACATAAAAAATTAAATTATGGTTTATTAAACGACACTCGCAACTGCAGAGGTTATATCAGCGTCGCCGGTGTGGCGGAATTTTGACCCGCAGGATTCTTTTAAATGCCAATAAATCTACTGACATGTGCCTGTCTCATTTAAACACACTTAAATGCCATCGACCTGGGCCGGGATCGAACCCGCAACCGTCTATGCTACCGAGGCCGTCTCTGCATATGAAGCTTTGTTGTTGCCATACAGACAATACGGAACAATGCACAGTCGAGCAGCGAGATCTGTGAAAATGAAAACCCTAAAAAGCGTCGTAAGGTCGAAGGGATTCAGACAAGGGTTGCGGCAGCAAGGAAGTATGTGACTTCATTATCGCACAAGCTAACACCCGATTCCAGTTCATAGATTATCTGATATTATCTTCTCTTCTATGTCAAGAAAAATTTGAATGCTACAAAAGTTCATTTTCTGAAAATGATCTAAATGTATGTGTGAAGCTTTTCCCAGTGCTCGATAAAGACAAACTAAAAGCGAAAATCACTGTGTTGTATCAGAAACAAGAATTCAGAAATATCAGTGACGCAGTCAAGCTCTTGCAGATTCTTCTGTCTGAACTTGCAGGTCTCATTTTCAGAAGTTGTGAAACTACTACGCATAGCTATCACCATACCAATGGCAACTTCCGAACTAGAACGTTGGTTTTCGTGTTTGAAGAGAGTAATATCCTATCTTAGAAATACGATGAGAGAAGAGAGACTGACCGCATTAGCTATGTTTTCCATTGTAAAGACTATGTTAAACGACATATCGGATTTTAATAAGAGGATGATTCAAAAGTTTGCAACCTACAAGACATGGCGCATGGACCTAATCTTTAAATAAAGTAAGTTGCTTGGTGTATTTTTGTATGCAGCCCCCCTGAATTCAATACCCACGAGCCGCCACTGCTAAACACCAATATTTAATGTATGCCATGCCACCAAATCAAACTTCAAAATACTTATGAGCTAATGGAATATACATTTATATTGTTATTCTATGAACTTGCCTACTTCCTAAATACGTAACCACAGCAACGTGACGCTACTCATAGAATGACACAGCTGTATGCTTTACGTTGTTGTAACTGCATGCAAGCAGTACTAACAACATAAAAGCTTAAGTACAAAATACTTTTGAACGCTACCGTATGTATCTCACTGAAGTTGTTCTCTCCGCCAGAGGCTGGGATGAGAGTTCTTGTAAGTCGATCTCTCTTTTCTTTAGAACTCAGTAACTTAATAACATCCTCAGGCAAGGTTTATTTCTTGACTTTTGTCCACTTTGATAGTAAAGAGATGAAAAGATTGTCATCCTTAATATTAATATTACTGACTCTTGTGACCTCAAATGCGATAAGAGGTATGTTTCAGTAGATCCTGAAGTTTCACTCTTGCCTGGGATTCCGTGACAGAAACAGATTCACAATAACATATTTTCTTATGCTATAATATGTCAGCATTCAGACCTTTCGCTTCTTCCCTCTTTACATTACGTATACTGGTGCATTGTAAAATCGGCATCGAGGAAAGCGCCAACACTTCTTCCTCATTGTAGTTTTTCATAACAGAGCTGCTGGTTGATGTCAACCTTCACGATTTTCGTATTTTAGAAGCTCTAGTTGGGTTTTTTGCATCTCCTCTAAGAGTTTTACGTGGTCCACATTACCAGACCTACTAATTTTTTGTGCTGCAAAATTTAAACTCTTCACACTTTCCGCTGATTTTCTCGACACTTCGATTTTCCTGCTTTTAAACTTAGTACTCTCTAGTTCCAAATTCTGTCTGTGGTCTTCCTCTCTTTCCTTGAGTAGGTTTTACAACTTAAAGTCACACACACAATGAAAACACCAGTCGATTAGAACACAACTGGAGGAGCCAATCAATACACCTGATGACAGATTTTACAGAAGAAGAAATATCAACAGTGATTCGAAAATTTAATCCTACAAAGGCACTAGGGGACGGTGGGATTACCATTAACATAATAATGAGAGTCTTTAAGAACTTTCCCCAAGTACTTACTGCAGTCTATAATTCATGCTTAAAGCAAGGATGTTTCCCAAAACATTGGAAAAGATTGACAATAATCCCAATAGTAAAACCAGGAAAAGAGAACAGTCAAGAAGTCACAAAAGTTTAGACCAATACGTCTACTCAATGTTTGAGGGAAGATCTTACAAAACTCATGATTGATAGAATAAACCATCACATATGCTCCAACAATATGTTTTAAATGTAAATCAGTATGGATTTATTCCGCAGAAAAATACTGTGCAAATCGCTTTGGCAGTTAAAAACTTCATACAGAAGAGTCTACATCAGAAAAAGAGCATCATCTTAATCAGCCTTGATGTAAAAGGAGCATTTGATGCAGAATGGTGGCCCGGGATACTGAACAACCTAAAAATTCTCCAGTTTCCAAGAAATCTATATAAACTACATAGTTCAAAGCTATTTCAATAACAGAACAGCTACATTATCCATAAACTACAGCAAGGCAGAAAGCGATATAACCAAAGGCTGCCCCAAGGGATCCTGTTATGGACCAGGACTGTGGAACATTCTGTACAACCCCTTACTCAATCTAGACTACTCAAACCACAGTAAAGTTATAGTATTTGCGGATGATTTAATACACCTGACTACAGGTGACAATATGACAGAAGCTGAATTATATGCTAATACAGACATGAAAAGGATCGAAATTTGGTAAAAAAATAAAATTCAATTTAACGACAGTAAATCTAAAGATCTGTCAATCCCAAGAAAAACAAGAGAATACGAAAGTCAAGTAACTGTCTATTTAAATAGCAAAGTGCTAGAACAAGTTCAAGAGATAAAGTATCTTGGAATAATATTTGACAATAAACTGCAATTTGATAAACACATTCAATATGTCAGCGACAAATGCACAACATTAATTAATGTTTTGGCGAAATCAGCAAAACTAAACTAAACCAGGTCCTTAAAACAATTTATAGAGGCGCTGTACTTCCACTACTATTATATGGTATTCCGGTGTGGCAAGATGGCGTCTTGAAACAAAATAATATGCTGAAATATAAAATAGTGAAGAGACTAATGAATATTAAAGATATCAAAATCGTTTAGAACTATTTGCCATGAAGCATCATGCATATTAGCTGCAACTAAGCTTATAGACATTACAATACAAGAGATGCTAGAAATATACAAGGTAACACAATGTACACGGTATGCCCTCACAAATTGAGGCTCCCCTTCATCTGAGACATTGACCCCATTCTGCAGACAGGGTGAACATTCAAGAGGCACAGGATAACATAAAATACCCAATAGAAATCTACACTGACGGAAGCGAAATTAATGAGAGAGTTAGTGCTGCAGCAGTATTTTCCAAAACGAGAAAGTAATTCACAAACTGAAATTTAAACTAAACAATATTTCTTCCAATAACCAAGCGAAACAAATCGACATTTTACAAGCTCTTCAGACACTGTAAGAAAATCCGCAAAATAGCATCACAGAGAGATGGCTGTGCATATACTTATAGTCAAATAACCATAGCCCTACCTAAAAATAATGAAAACCGAAATGAATTAATAGAAAGAATAAAGCAAAAATTTAAACAACTCGAAGATAATAGATGGACAATCCATATGAAATGTGTTAAAGCTCATGTAGTACTTCATGGTAATGAAATGACGAATAGACTTGCTAAGGAGGCACCCATGGAAGATACACTAGATAGCGTATACGACAAGATACCCCAAAGAGCCATATAATCAGAGAAGCAAAAGAAAATGGATTAATCACCTAGCAATGTCAATGGGAGAGTACAATAAAGGGAACTGCCTGCGTAGTATTTTTCCCATCAGTGAAGGAACGCCTGAAGAACAAGTTGCCAATCAACCCACAAGTAACTGTCATAGTATCTGGACATGGGAAGACAAGGGAGTACTACCATCGCTTCGGAATCATAGACACTCCATTGTGCAAATGTGAAGAAGAAAATCGGACAGTGAACCATTTGTTATTTAAGTGCACACTTCTAAACGACCGAAGAGAAATATTGAAGAGAAAAATAACAACACAAAGAGGCCGCTGACCAGCAACGAACAAAGAACTAGTTCAGATATATTTTAAGGATTTTGTACAATTCGTTCAAAACATTAAGGTTGATAAATTATGAGAAAGTACAAAATTGTATAAGAAAGCATGTAGTGTTACGTGATGTAATGGAGCATGCGGATGAAAAAAAAACAGACACACTCTTTATCCACCCATTGTTCGTTGTTTTTCAAGAACCTATCAATCATTCTTTTCTTTAATTCAGTATGCGAAACAATTCACCAAAAAAAAAAAAAAAAAAACAAACAAACAAAATATGTCTTTGTAATAATTTTACCTGATCAGAGTTGTTTTTTATGTCACCTTTTGCTATAACAAATCGAAACAGAGCGTCTTTCTACAACGCACGCTTGTACTTCTCTTCCTTAAAAAAATCTTGAACAACTCCCTCCGTGAACAACGGTATTCCATTCTGAAACCAAAATAAACCATGTAACTCTCTTGGGTTTACAAATATTTCTATATATTTCAACAAATTAAGTCAACCTAAACATGTTTCACTTTGTGAAATAATAATGAATTAATATTGAAATTATTCATATTTTAGTAAGGTACCTGAAGTTAATATGGCCACCTTAATTTGAATTACTTTTTTGATGACTATGATAGTCCCTAAATAAAAAGTGCGTGTGTTTGGATGCGCTTTGATTCTATATGCATACATAATCCAAGAGTTTTCTTTAAACCAGAGTGCTTTATTTTTTACATTTTGAAAAATCTTACATTGTGCAGGTAATATGTCCACATGAAGATATTATAGCCAGAAGGAAGAAATTTCATTATTTTGGAAAGAAAAACGTTTATTGAAGTTTGGTTTGAAAATAATGGTTCTTGACTTCAAAAAATATTCCCACAAATAATTTGTGACTAAGTCTATAAAACATTACCATTTGAAAAAAAATTACAAAGTTAACAAACACAAAAATGAAAAAATATATATCAAAGGGCATATGTGTGACAAATAAATAAGTCTGTTGTGAGTCCAACATATTCCTCGTGCATATACGTACGCACCACAAATTGCACATAGTCGCACATCCATGTGGCCATATTATCTGCATCCAGCACCTCTCGAAAAATCAGCTATTTTTCAGTTCATAATGAATGAATTTTAAATACGCATTGGATGTCTGTGACGAGCATTTATAAAATGTTACGTAGGAACTATAATTACCGTTTGCTTGGAAAGAAATACAAGACAAAGTTACCAACAGCAATATTATAACATAGTTTTAATCCGTTGCCAGAAATAAAAAAATGGCCTGTGGAAGCAGTTTTGCTATTATCCACTAATGTCGCTGGTTATGTACACTTCCTAACACGTGGTTCGACATATTAACACTAACTTTTGGTTATCATATGTACAAAATAAAGTATTACGTGTAATTCATAACAGCGGGTGGTACACAAGAAACGAAGAGATACATCAAGGTCTAAAAGTGGAAAGTATCCCAGTTATCATTAGGAGATTCGCTGAAACATTTTATAAACAGGCACATTCCCACCAAAATGTGTATGTATCACAACTAGGAACTTATAACCCTCAGTACTACACAAGACATCGTACACCTATGTTCCTCTTCTCATAGTTATCTGTCTTATTTGTTTCCACGCTGTTCATCCTGGTTATGACGGGAGTGCAGCATCATAAATGAACTACCTCTCAGCAATAAGTAAAAGTAATTAGGAACAGTCGGGAGATCACCCAAGATTTCGATACTGTATCCAAAAGTTGACGAATTAAAAAAAAAAAAGTTATCATATTGAGCCGAGCTCGACGCGTCAGTCATCCACCTAGTACGTCACATCGCCCGACAGAGTGCACTCAGACAGCATATCATAGATAGCGCTACTTATCCTTTCTTTTTTTTTACATAATTTTCCCATTGCCCGGTTGGTTTTGGTAAAAACAAAAGAGAGAGTAAGGCGAGGTTACTTGGCTACGCTCAGATATTTTTGACTACTCAGGAGCCAGGGAGCGTACGGATAGCTACACATAGGAATCAGCATTCGCGCACTCAGGAAGCAGGGCTCGAATAGCAAACTACACTTTGTAACTTAAGTTCGTCGTGTTAGATTGTTCGAGAATTGTCCATCATTATATTTCACTTAGAAATCTACGGATTACATGAAACCTTGTTTGGAATATATCTTGGGATTCAGTGTTGCTATAAGTTTGTATCAGATTTATTATTGGAGTAGTTAAATTAGGCTTGTGGTATTATTTTTATATTTGGTTGTATGTGTTTGCGGTATATTGGTGGATCGTGTATGGAAATCACTAGCTGATTATATGTCTTGGTTTAAGTGGTTGGGGTTACGTGAAGATATATAGTTGTGATGACTGATGTCGAATTGAAATTCCAAGACAGTTTTGGTGATATCGCGGTGATTACGATCTCTTTGCTTACATCGTAATAGGCGGTGTAATGAACTACAATAGTATGGCTTTCGTAATTATTCTAGTACTTGCTACTCCATATTGGTTATCATTAGTTTCCACACGCTGGTATTCAGGAATCGGAGTGTATTGAGTTTCTGTTGCTATTCAAATGAGTATTCGTATTTGAAACTATCGTCGGTTACATATTATCTATCGTGTATATATATACATATATATATATATATATATATATATATATATATATATATCTTTTGGGCATTAAATTGATTGTAAAGTACAGAGATTACTATCAGTATTACGTGCAGAGTTTATGTGAGACATGTGTTTAATTAGTTATGAGTACATTGATCAGTCGTGTGACAGTTTGTATTGGGTTAATTCTTTGTGAAATACTGGGGCAATGTGTACGTTGAATTTGCTTGTTGCATTTCATAGTAACTGTAATTTAATGGGGCATGTGTTATGAGTTAGCATACTGACTGGGCATTCATGTTAAAGTTTATATGTTGTTGGCCATATATATATTGAGAGAATGTTCCAACGGGTAAACGCTTAATAGGTCAGCAACCTGTCATTGGGAATTGGTTAACCAGATTGTATCATGACTTGTAGGTACATTGGCCCAGCTTAGTTAAAGTCTCGACGATTCAGTGATTAGTTTATTGGTTATTGAGTTTAACTTGCAATATTTTTTCCGTTCACTTAACTTCATATTTACCTGTTACTTTCATTCTATCATTCATGTAATAGTTATCCATTATTTGTTAATTATATTTGTTACAAAAATTCACACTATTTATTTGCAAGTCTTCCACTGCGCATATCCCGGTCATCCAATGTACCATAACATCTGGCGAATAACAATCCGGTGTAAGAGATATTATGAAGTAGAAGAGGGAAGGAGATGATCGTTCCCCTCAATATCGATTAGCTATAGAACAGTAATGTGACCGTATTATCTTCTTTGGCCATATTTGCATCACATACCTCAAGTTAAACAAACAAACTATGCAAACAAATTAATTTAATTTCATTTTATCAAAAGGTACAAATATGGGCAGTTTTCTGTTTAAGACCTTAAAGTAAAACATATTAGGCAACACATTGGTTAAATGAATAATACCGGGCAACGTTGGATTATATTATAAGTTGCAGGTCTATATAAAGAATAAACTTCAAAATAATCACTGTCACTGTAATCACCTATATTATTTTCCTAAGAAGCAGGCCTCAGAACTATAGGCCTATACTAAATTACAATACTTGACGGTTACCTATTGCATACAAATAAAAAATAATAGGCCTACTGTATGATATAACATTCAGACTTCACAGGTTGGAGGAACAAATTTTCCGTTGAGCCATGATACTGTAATTATAGTGGCTTAATCTTCCTTCTCCTCCTCTTCGTCCTCCTCCTCAAGGATTACGCCTGTTCCAACTTCAAGAGAGGTTTTTTTGTTTTTTCCATCTACAGACAGGTCTTCCTTAGTCCTGGAACCTGCTGGTGCATAGCTCATAAGTGGTTTGGGAAGTGTATTTTCTGACGTTATTCGGAAATGTTCATACCAATTCTTTCTTAGTCTTTTTTTGTTTTCCAATAAGTTTCATATTCTTTTAAGTTTGTGTTTCTTTTGTAGGTACTGAATGAAAATTAGAAATAACTTACATAATAAAAGGGTCTGTAAATGAGTAAGGAGGAAGAAGGTACATGCTTCAACCGTATGTAAATTTGTAGGGTGACGCAAGATCAATATGAAACTCAATAGAAAAAGACAGAGATAGAGAGTGAGAGAGAGCGAGCGAGCGAGCGAGACAAGAAAATAGATGGGTTGGGAGATGAAAGATATGGAAAATTACGAAAGTGAGTTTACCCAGGCATGAATGGGAGGTGACCTTCTCTCTTTTTAAAAATTGATTTCCTTATGCTCTGCTTAAAGTTTTCAGTCGTAATGGAAATAAAATTGAGTTGTATACAGGCCTACTTACTCAATTAATGGGCCTACCGCTATGAGTAGAGCCCTATTCACAAGCTTATGGGCTAGTAATTTATAAATAACTTCTCTTTGTCTCAAAGATTTTTCATTTTACAAAAGATACATTAAAATGTTGTTACCTTCCTGCAAGTATCAGTATTATAATTCCACGGTACAACAGTATTCTAATCTACAAATATACAGTGATAATATTCATTGGCAACATTATTTCGTTGTCATTTTGATAACGTAGCTTAACAAACACTGGAATTACATCAAACCATTTGAAGATTAGTAGTATAAGCCTCACCTGAATCTCATAATCACAATAGAGAAAACTCTTATCTCATGATATATGTACGTATTTTTTAATTGTTTAAATGGCGACGTTGTAGGTAATAGAGTACCTCGTATTCGTCTCACAATTGGGGAAAATCTGGGAACAAATCTGCGAAACCATGGCTGAGCGTAATCTCGGATCACGAGTCCCTGTCATTACCCCCAGACTTTGTCAGTAATTTATCAATGACTTGTATGTATGTATGTATGTATGTATGTATGTATGTATGTAGGGGAGAGTCGGGTAGTATCGGACATCGGGTAATATCGGACAGTGAGTTTCTTTCATCTATCACACGATGATAGTACCTGATTGACGTGGTTACGTTTCTGTGATGTCGCATAGAGAAACGTAACCATGTCAATCAGGTACTACCATATGGTGGTAGATGAAAGAAACGCACTGTCCGATACTACCCGATGTCCGATACTACCCGACTCTCCCCTATGTATGTATGTATGTATGTATGTATGTATGTATGTATGTATGTATGTATGTATGTATGTATGTATGAATGTATGAATGTATGTATGTATGTATGTATGTATGTATGTATGTATGTATGTGAATCAGGGATTGCAGAAACAGCATATGTCACTATTTGTGGGGAAATGAGTTTATTCGAGTTTCATGGACTGTTGATATAGAGCTATCATTCCATGCAGAAACCACATAATATATGTCAGTATAGCCGTCTCACATTTGGAGACCTGTGAAATCCTGGAAGCGCGCAGAAACAACTCATGTCAAAGACATGTGCCGACACATTGGTTCCGATTCCAGCCGGCAGACATCTACGATACAAGGATTCAAAAATTAATCCCACTGAATGACAAATGTCTCAATTCTGATAGTGAATACGTTCAAAAATAACTCAACAATTTCTATATCTGTTCCAATAAAACTTTCCATAAAATTTTATTCTCTATCTGTAAACGGCCCCAGGGAAACTTATTTTTACGGTCTTCGTAATTGCGCTCGAGTGACGAAAATTTGTGTAAGCACTTCTTTTGACATTATTAAAATGATGGAAAAAAAATATTAATTTTTTTATCTGTCCCCATGAGAATGTTTGCTTGGAAGTACAAAGGAGAATATCATATTTACCTTCCTCAGTGAAATATCCGAACAAAATCGCGCCAATTCAAAGAGAGAAGCTTGATGTTATGCGCAAACTAATGCGTTACATACCACATGAATATCAAGAATTTTACAATAATATTCTTCAGTGGCCTATTGTAGAAAAATAAGTTTATTTATATGTATAACTTGTGTATTAATTCCACAGTAGGCCTATGCATGTATTATATCTCTAATTTGACAAATAAACTTTAATATTTTCACTTAATATTAATATTAATAATAATAATAATAATAATAATAATAATAATAATAATAAATATAAACTGTAGTTGAACTGAAATTATTATACTACAATTTTGATGTTTTTCAGTCAAGATACCAACAAGCTAAAGTACTATCAGAATTCTCTCTTAAATCCCATGCACGGGTCTTCTGTCCGTACGTGCTGTATAAAACAAGTCCTACTTTGTAGGTTTCACCCGTCCTCATCTATAGTTAGATCCAACCACTCTCCAAAAGAACACACAGATTAAAATGAAAATGGCACAAACAAAACATATTACATATGTAGGAGGCACTTTACAACTCTACTCTTTTGCTCCAGTATCAATATCGCAGGCTATAATACAAGAAACTATTCATTTAAACCCTAAGGGAGAATTATGGACATTTAAAATTATTTGACTGATGAGTGATAATAATTTTAAAAGCGGCGTGGCGTAAAAGTAATGCTTGCTTCTGTTAAAAACTATGTATTTTAACGAATTATTGTAATGTTAATTAAAATTTATAAAGCGGTATGTTAAGTTCGTGTAAAATAAGATGATGAAAGTGTTAAGTGATTAATGACTCACTCGCATTATACCTACTCATCCCGGTTTCGATTCCCGTTCAGGACGAGTTAACTGGGTGAGGTTTTTTCGGAGGTTTTCCCTCATTCCTATGGATGAATATCAAGTAACATCATTAGGCGTTTGGAACCCCACTCATCTTCGTCACTTCCTTTCCTCCCCCATTATCCTTTCCTCATCAACCCGTTTTTGGTTTTTCAGATCACTCTACCGGCGGCCTACCGAAGCTGCTGTCTCTCTCGACCGGCCTCCGTGGAATGTAGTTCAGCGATGTTGGATGGCTTCTGCAACGAGCACCCGAGGCGGACCTACTCGGGGGAGTAGTTACGCCTCGGACCGACAAGGGGGCCTTGGGGGAATTTGCCGAAACAGGAATGGTACATGCATTCTGCCGGCTGTAGGGACTGGTCGTTAAGGGAGTCATGTGGTTAGGGCGATGCGCGTAGGGGATCTGTGGCATGCAACTCACTCCATATCGAGGGTTAACGCAATAGATCTCAATAGGTCGCAGTGCTGGGCCATCCGTGCCCCCTCAGTTAAATTCCATTCCGTTCCATACTTACTCATCCAGAACTTCGACCCTGTACACATTGTGGCATGGCACCGCATGACTTGGTAACTTATTTAATTTATCAGTACCATTAAGAATACTATTTTTATTTTTTCTAGGATTGTCTAAATTAATATCTTAGAGTGAATTTTTTTCTGAAATTTCAAAGCCAATTTCTGGCATTGAAAATAATGAGTGTTTTGTAAAAATATTGGATATTTAAGGAATTATCTTTTCTTTTACGTGTGAACGAAGTATGCATTTTAACCTTCCAAATGAGCCAAAGATCGTATATATCTGATAACTAGTAACAGAAATATTCAGAATTAACTACAACGATGCGCGCAATATTTCAGAAACTTCAATGCTTACTAATTACCAAAATAATCAAAAGGAAGACAGGAACTTCAACGCTTCCTAGTTAGCAAAATAATCAAAAGGGAGACTAATAAAAGAGTTGTTTCATTTCTTCATTAGGCCTAATAGAATATGTAAATTTGATTTCAGTGAGATCGGGGACATGAAGGTCAAATTTTCTTTAAATTTGTGCGATTTGACATGGAATGACTCATATCAAGGTTCTCACTGTTTTCGCTGCAGCACACTCGTCGTCATCAAATATATTGACTATGTCGACTGTTGTCTGATAGTTTTGAGAATGGTAAAGTACTGTATCTATCCAGGTGCCCTGCTGAGTGGGTGGATGTGGTGGCAAGAGATTTCCAATTTCATTTTCTTTTAATAGTTTTATTATTTTTACATTAGAAATACAGTAGCTGTCTCACTACTGAATAATTTCAAGGAAAAAATTGTTCCGGGGCCGGGTATCGATCCCGGGACCTCTGGTTGAACGTACCAGCGCTCTACCACTGAGCTACCCGGGAACTCCACCCGACGCCGTCTCAACTTTTCCCTTTATATCCACACAACTCGCGTGGGCTGACGAAACGCCAGAGACCCACAACGAGTGCACACAATCTCTGTGTGACTTGGAATTGTGGTTTTCTGTTAACGTACACAGTAACGTATATATTATGCAAATCTAGTCTTTCAGGTGAAGCTACCTGTAAAGCAGATTTGAATAATTTCAAGGGGAAAATTGTTCCGGGACCGGGTCTCTGGCGTTTCGTGTTGTGTGGATATAAAGGGAAAAGTTGAGACGGTGTCGGGTGGAGTTCCCGGGTAGCTCAGTGGTAGGGCGCTGGTACGTTCAACCAGAGGTCCCGGGATCGATACCCGGCCCCGGAACAATTTTTCCCTTGAAATTATTCAAATCTGCTTTACAGGTAGCTTCACCTGAAATACTAGATTTGCATGTCTCACTACTGTTTCGTGTGCAGCCAGTATGACAGATCAACTTTGACTGCACGCAGATACACGACTGAGTAGTAACGTATTATAATTTCTAAGCATGAAATGATTGCACATCAGTCTGAAGAACATCACTGCGCTCAGTGCTTTGCTCCATACACCAAGGGACTGACGTCTTGTTGCTGTGTAGGGACTGAAAATCCGCTGTCTGGTTATAGAACTATGTTTGGGTGAGCTTCACGAATTAGACCAGCAACACCATTATCATGTGAAGTTGTTGACTTGGTGGCGGAGGAGGAGAACTTGGAAACTGCTTTGTTATGTGTGCATACATGCATACAGGAAACTGGGAATTCAACCTTTGAGCCGTCTAAAAATGCGCACATTAGCTTCTCCCGGCAATGCAATGAAGATGCACGTTCTAACTGCAAATAACCGATACATCAGAAGTGCTCCACAAACCACACGCAAGGAGACACTAATCATGCCTACAACTTCAAGCCAAGAAGATGAAGATAACTTCTAACAAACATTACTCAAAAGTATGCATTGGAATGACAGTCCGGATACCAGTTCCTGAAATAGATCGAGGGTCTACCACTGTGGAGTGATGGTTAGCATGTCTGATCGTCAAACGAGCGGGCCCGATTAAAATCTTGATTGGAACATGTTACCTGGCTTAGATTTTTTTCCGGGAGTTCTCCTCATCCCCTTAAAGAGCAAATCCTGGGTAACTTTCGGCGCTGGACTCATTTCGCTAGCATTATTACCGTCATCTCACTCAGATGCTAGAAAACCATAGCTGTTGATAAAGTGCAGTAAAATAATCAATTAAATATATACCGCGGAAAAGGAAATGATTCATCTATTTTGGTGATAGTTATGGAGATAAACAGTAAAGGATTTTATAGGCCAGGTACTAGGAATGGAACACTGAAACAGCTCTACAGTATATTTCAATTCAATATTTGAGAACAAAAATTGACTACTATTAATGAAGTTGTGTATGATAAAATCTCTCTACGATATGCTCTAACATCCTAGAGTACCGGAAGTGGATAGGACTTAAAAACATGTTTCTGTAAAAAAAAAAAAAAAGAATGTGATCTGAAAGGTGTGCTTGTGTTAAGGGTAATGCTGCGTGTAACTCTAAATTCTTTTCTAGCAATCCATATTGGAATAAAGAAGCGAGTTATTTTAATTTTAAAAGTAAAGAAAATTGTTTTTTCTCATTTGTAAATGGATATGTTAATTAATGTTACTTTAGCTAAATACAGGACAATAAATTAGAAAGATACTATTTCATACTTTAACCGGTCAGGGCCAGTATGTGTTATTTAATAGAACGTCTAAATATTTCATGCATTAATTACGAGTAGTTAACGCACAAGTGAACACTTATTTCACACGATCTTTGGCTCATTTGGAAGGTTAAATTGCATACTTCGTTCACATGTAAAAGAAATGGTATTTCCTTAAACATTTACTATTTTTTACAAAACACTCAATATTATAAATATTATTTTCAATGCCAGAAATTGCCTTTGAAACTCCAGGAAAAATTCCATGACTACCTTTAAGATATTAATACAATCCTATAAAAAATTAAAATGGTATTTTTAATGGTACTGAGGAATTAAATAAGTCTCCAAGTCATGTGTCGTGAATTTGCCGCTAGCCCACAATAGTACCATTACATTAACTACGAGTAGTTAAGGCACGAAGGTGAACACATATTAATGCTTCAACAAGTTTGTGGATTATAGATTAACTAGCTAATAGACGTAGTAACTGAATTATATTATAACGGTAACATATTGCATAGCCTATACAGAGTGGCCCACTTAACTCTTTCACCTCCAATAGCGTGTGAAATAATTCAGATATACACAAACCGATATTTACAATATTATAGATATATTTTAATTTGTTCTACAGAATTTATCTCTAATACTGAGACTTAATATTCTTTTTTTTTTAGGAGAAAAATTCTTGGTTCTACGTACCAAGCGCTCTGACCACTGAGCTATGCCGAATTCAATCCACAGCACCGGACCGAACTCTCCTCCTTCGATTTTTCCCTTTGTGGCCTGACTCCAAGTTAGGCATATATATGTTGACGTGTATCCAATGTCAACTGCCACTATACTAGGAGCGCACTCAGCTGAGTGACTTGTTGGCGGGAATCCGCAGTTATTATGCACTGATAGCTAAGAGAATATTATAATATGATATATTTTAATTTGTCCTACAGAATTTATCTGTAATACTGATACTTAATATTTTTAGTAGAAAAATTCGCTCCGGCGCCGAGGATCGAACCCAGGACCTTGGTTCTACGTACCAAGCGCTCTGACCACTGAGCTACGCCGAATTCAATCCACAGCAACTAAAAAATATTAAGTATCAATATTACAGATAAATTCTGTAGGACAAATTAAAATATATCTATAATATTCTATTAGCTAGCAGTGCATAATAACTGCGGATTCCCGGCCAACAAGTCACTCCGCTGAGTGCGCTCCTAGTATAATGGCAGTTGACATTGGATACACGTCAACATATATGGCTAACTTGGAGTCAGACCACAAAGGGAAACATCGAAGGAGGAGAGATCGGTCCGGTGCTGTGGATTGAATTCGGCATAGCTCAGTGGTCAGAGCGCTTGGTAGGTAGAAACAAGGACCCGGGTTCGATCCCCACGTGAGAGCGAATTTTTCTCCTAAAATATTAAACGATAATTACAAGTTAAATTACATCGAAGGGGACATCTGATACGTCATGTTATGCATTTTTCTGTACATCAAATAATTTTCAAGACATTAGAGTCAACTTTCTTTTTTAAATGGGAACCAACTATGTTTTGTATTGCAAATGTTGCGTCAGCTTTGTCTAATAAGAATTGACTACTTTACAGTCTGTTTAAATATCACCGGTAAGAATGAACAAAAGCAATGTCTGACCAAGGATCGAACAGAAGGAGGACAATTCTGGTTAGATTTGTGCGTCAATTAAATCACAATTACAATATACTGTACATTTTAATACTATTAAAATATTGCATATGGTGAAGTGAGTAATAAAAGTAATGTACAATAAAAAATAAATAATTATTCCCAAACATCAAGACACAAAATTTCCGGTGCGTAATCAGATTTCTCGCCGATGTCTTATCATTCAACTGTCCAGTACAGAACTGAAGAAATAAGGGTTGTAGTGGGTAGTGCACAGTACAATAGGTGTGTTCCATCTTCAATTACGTCAACATTATGAACTATAGACATAAGGAAGAGTGCGTCATTGTTTATGTTTACTCTTACCGATGACATTCAAACAGTCTGTAAAGTAGTCAGTTGTTATTAGACAGAGCTAACGCAAAATTTGCAGTAGTTGATTCCCATTAAAAAAAAAGAAAGTTATATCTTGAAAATTATTTCATGTACAAAAAATACATTACGTATATCAGATATCACCTTCGATGTAATTTACTCGTAACTTGTAATTGTCGGTTTGTGTATATCTGAAATATTTCACACGCTATCGAAGGTGAAAGAGTTAAGTGGGCCATCCTGTATATATACATACATATATACGTACATACATACATACATACATACATACATACATACATACATACATACATACATAGGCTACATACATTCATACATACATACATACATACATACACACACATTCCTAGTTCCATAATACATTATGATATAATGTGTTGCCAACCTACATTTACTAAGTTGGTGCGCATGTACTAATAGTGGAAGGTAGCCTACAGTATCGTCATTAAGACGTGCTGTATTTCTCTTCTAATTAATTTATTCTAAGGTCAGAAATAAGAGCTGTACTATGTGTCGGTCTGGGAATGTGTTACAATGGATACCTGCTAATTGTACAGTATTAATTAGGTGAAGACGGAGAAGAATTGTAATTATGGTAGGAGTGTCCAGAGAAAACGCGCCAACATCGGCGTTACATAACAAAAGTTCCAGTTTTTACTTTCCGGAAATTGGATTCATACATCTGGCACATTGCTGTTAAGAATATCGTGAGCAGGTGCCAGTGTTGAAATTTTAATCACTGGCTTCCCAAACATTACGTGCATGTCTCGGTGAAGCAAACTGATAGACTATAAATTTATGTGAGAATATGAGGAATGTGAACTAGTTCTTCGGGCTCAGTTAATTCGACACAAAAAGTCCATACATAATTAAACATTGTTCATAACCTCCGCGTCTATAATCAGCAGCGAACTATTACAAATTCAAATCAAAATTCAAGCACGTATTATAGAATTCTATATGAATCCGAAATCTATTTTATTCAGATAAGTAAGTAAACACTTCATGTATACGTATGCATCTGTAAAGAGGATTGTTAGGTGAAAACTTTAGTTCCAGATCGAGTGTCTTTATCATATAAATTAATGTGATGTAGTTCTATACATTTACCGTACTAATCAACAACACAACTACACATTTACCCACTTACCAATCCACATTTCTACCTGTTTATTTCTTGTAGCTTTTTGGTTTGGATTTTCTAGGGACGGAAAATTTGACCCATTGTGCGCCCTACATATGCAATGATTGATCAAGTCCAACAGTTGGCCTGGATGGCATTTGTGAATCCAATGCAAACAGGTGGTCCACCATCCTCCCTCAGCCTTAACAGAGCCCGGTCCCATTCTCGAACGATTACCTGATAAACCCCAGAGCCCGGAGTTTCAAGTCTTTCCTACATTAGGGTCGGAGTTTACCTCAGCCTATTTTTAAGTAATGCCGGTTGTAGACGGAATGACAGAAAGGGTAGAATTTGTTGGTGGAATTATAATGGCAAAAAGGGCGTAGCCCAAGAAAATCTTCTGCAATGTCTGCTTTGTTCACCGTACGACCTGTACGGGATGGAAAACGAGCGAGCTTTTACATCAATCACAGACGCGTCTATCTGTCTTTATTTATAAGGCAAACTCGGCTAATTTCGCAGTATTAAGGTTTTCTGTCTATAGTTATATCCAAAAATGCTTAAAAAACCTTCCTTCGTGCGGCAGTTAATCACTAGACATCATTTTATTGGTTGGTTTAAAAATTGTATTTTTAAGTGTATCTCAACAGGGATATATCTATATCTAAAACATGAGATGATATGTGTGTGTTTCAGGAACTCGTGTAACTTCGCAGTACTGCTCGGGCAATTTTGCAGTAACACTTGTGCAATTTTGAAGAATACTCTTTTTAGTTCAAAACATGTTTTAATGTAATCTAAACATCAGTACATGTTTACACACATGAACTGAACACACATTAACAAACTAGTCAATAAATTTAGAACAACTCGGCTTCAATAATTAACACTAGTAACAGGAAAAGTATTACATATTAATTGTAAATTAATAAATTTATCTAACACATATCTACATTAAACATTATGCCAAAGATAGAAAAGTCATTATGAGGACTAGCCTATTTAGGCATAATCCGAATCCGCTTCCGCTAGCAAGGCAATTGTTGTTCCCCCTTTCTCTGTCATTGTTTGAAGGTGGACAGATGTTGCTCCTTTTGGGGACACGATTTTGTTAGGTTTGGTAACCAATGAAAACCCTGTTTCATAATATAAATTCCAAATGAGATTAGGCTTGGTACTCAGTTCTGCCTTCTCATACATACTTCCTATCTCATACATACTTCCTAGCACATTATAAAAATCGTTCAAATTGAAGCGAATTGAGGCTGCTGCTCTATGGTAGGACAGATGTTCAGGATGGCGCAAACTTAGCCCATAGCGATTCTTAAAGGAAGTTAGAATCTGCGTACCACTCGAACTGTCTGCCGGCAACTAGCGGAAATTTGTTAAGAAATAGAGTACCGGCAAAAGCATATTACGAACAAACCAAGTTACACACAGTAAAACAACAAGCAAGTGTTCAAATTAATCATAACAATGTAGAGAATTCATTAATTATAGTGTGATACTTACAATTCTGAATATCTCGCCTATAAAACGTCCAGAAACACACCACTGCAAATTCACTCACTCTATCTCAGCAAACACACAACTACTAAAGCACATAGTTGTGTAACTTTCGCCAGAATGCGTTGCAATAATATGATCTTCCTGCATGAAACATTCCCGATACATTCTGACATTTGTCTGTAATTTTTGTAAGCTCAAACGAACACAGAAAACTCCGCAACTAATTAATACTGTATATGAGATACTGCGAAATTAGGCGTACTGCGAAAAGTTTGCCTTACATCCGTCTATATGTCTTATAGTCTCCTGAGATATGAAAGTAAAGTATACTATAAGTACTATACTTCATACACGATTATGATATAAGATGTATGTGCAGAGAGTCGAAGTATAGTATAATATACCTAACTATAACCTGCAGAATTTTTACAGCATTTATTCTCATGTCAGTGACTTTTTTTAAGTGTAGAATTATATTGATCTTTAAACGTGAAACAACAATGTCTCAAAACTCATGAGGATAAAATATTAGTCTACTGTTTGATCTTATAGGCCTATGTATCATAAATTATATGTATACATGGCCTTCGAGAATGAATGGTTTCTTGAGTACTGTGAAGTTTGTATTATGTGTAATGGATTGAAAGTTGTTTCCTTTAGGCTGTTCGTATCAAACTTCAATATGAGCATCATTAACAGCATTATGCACGTCATAACGATATTAAATTTCAGTTCATAATCTAATAAGAAAGTCTAGATTAATACTTGTAAGCTGCTTTTTTCTGTACGGAAAACATCGCACAACGATCTGTAGTCACAGGAAACATCTACTATCCTGAACAATTTTTAAATGCAATTATTTCGGCATCTGTAATCTACCAGTTTGTCTACAAAGTGACAAAAATAAAAACACAAACCGTAATATTTTCGAGTTACTGAATTAAATAAAAGTACTTTCAACACATTAAACATAATACGTAGCTCTACTTTGCAGTAACCACATGAAAATCCACCATCCATTCTCAGAGACCCTGCACACACACACACACACACACACACACACATATATATATATATATATATATATATATATACCAGCTGTTTCAGACCACCCGTATCAGCCTTTCTTCTTATATGATACTGGTTGTTCATAAAAAAATTCGATAACCAAAACCTATGTAAAGAATCGATTGGTGGTAGCACCATTTCCCGTAACAAACCGAAAGTAGGAGTACCTGTGGTCAACTTCGAAATTTCAAATGAGAACATGGGTCATTGAAGGTACCATTGGAAACTACTTTTAAAAAGAAACAACTTTTACTGAAACTTTTTTTCTAACTTTTATTGTTTACTCATAAAACAACAAAAATGATATCCTCTGAGAAATGCTGTCTGTTGTTTATGTACGTGCACTCTTCATAGTAAGTGTTCAAATTTACGCCACCCTATGCTAAACAATGTTCTGATCACCTCCTAACATCCGTGATTGCACTTCAGCACAGCTGAGAGACCCACAGGCTTCTCTAATTCTTTGTTTCATGTATTCTCTCGTAGTTGGATGCATCTGGTAGACCATGTCTTTAATTCTTCCCTAGAATAAGGCTTGCCATTTGACTCAGGATTGCACCATAGTACAGTGTTTAGAATTCAGAAAGACAACAAATTTCATTCATACCACATTCATTTCCATCAGGAACTTCGGGGACATGACTTCCAGATTCGTGTTTATTTCTGCAACTGGTTTCTAAACACGGACTGTGATTTCGAGCTCAGAATTGTGTGGACTGTTGAGACAACATTCAAAAGTAATGGTCAGGTGAATTTTACAAATGACTTTCTCTTGTGGGAGAGAATTAAAGACATGTTATACCAGGTGCGTCCAACAACTAGAGAAGACATGAAACAAAGAATTAGTGAAGCCTGTGGCTCTCTCAGATGTGCTGAAGTTCAATCACGGATGTTAGGAGGTGATCAGAACATTGTTTCGCACAGGGTGGCGTACATTTTGAACACTATGAAGAGTGTACGTACATATTCAACAGACAGCATTTCTCAGAAAATGCCATTTTTGTTGCTTTGTGAGTAAACGATAAAAGTTAGAAAAAAAGTTTCAGTTAAAGTTGTTTCTTTTTAAAAGTAGTTTCAATGACACCTTCAATGACCCATGTTGTTATTTGAAATTTCGAAGTTGACCACAGGTACTCCTACTTACGGTTTGTTACGGGAAATGGCTGTGATTTCGAGCTCCGAATTCAGTGAAGTGATGAGGCAACTTTCAAAAGTAATAGTCAGGTAAATCTCCACAATTCCCATTACTGGTCTCCGGTTAATCCACACTCGCTACGTTAAGTGGATTGCCAGCACGTGTGGAGGCTCAAGACATGGTGTGGCCTCGTCGGACACCGAGTCATAGGACCATAATTTTTTGAGCAAAACTTGAATGGTAGAACGCACGCTTCCTCCGAAACATTTTGCACCAGTTGCTTCATGATGTTCCCCTTGCGCTTCGGTTAACGATGTGGCTTCAGCAGGGCTGTTGTCCGGTTCACTTTTCACGTAGGGCTTGGCGAGTTATTGATCGGTTATTCCACTACTGTTAATTGGACGAGGAGGACCAGTAGCCTGGTCTGCCCGATCTCCTGACTTCGCACTAAATGACTTCTTCTTGTGGGGGAGAATTAAAGACATGTTCTACTAGGTGCATCCAACAACTAGAGAAGATATGAAACAAAAATTTAGAAATTTTCTCACCATTCGTAAGCTGCCACAAGGGACAAAGAATACTTAAGCATATAAATGTTTACAAGTTCATTAAACCATTGATTTTGTTTTGACAATGAAAGCCTGAGAGAAGCCTGTATGTCTCTCAGCTGTGCTGAAGGTCTTCGTGCAATCACGGATATTAGGAGGGGATCAGAACATTGTTTAGCACAGGGTGGCGGACATTTTGAACATTTACTATGAAGAGTGTACGTACATAAACAACATACAACATTTCTCAGAAAATACCATTTTTGTTGCTTTGTGAGTAAACAACAAAAGTTAGAAAAAAAATGTTTCAGTAAAGGTTGTTTCATATTAAAAGTAGTTTCCAATGGCACCTTCAATGACTCATGTTCTCGTTTGAAATTTCGAAGTTGACAACAGGTACTCCTACTTCCGGTTTGTTACGGGAAATAGGACTGCCATCAAACGATTCGTTACATAGGTTTTGGTTATCAAAATCTTTTATGAACAACCAGTATGATACAGGTTTCGAGTAAAAAGATGATACGGGTGGTCTGAAACACCCGGTATATATATTTATATAAATCATATGGCGAAAGAGCATACTTTTATATTTCCACACTCACGAATGTAGAGCGGAAGCGGCAGTATACAATGCTGTTGCACATATGCGAGGATGGAAAAAATATAATTCTGATTATTCTGTCTGTGTCCGCCTACCTGCCTGCCTGCCTGTATTTCAAGTATACTTTCAGTCGCTTAGACCCCATAATGTACGGATACATGATAAGACCTATGGAAACATAAGATAAGACATTATAAGAATTTCTGTCCATGATATAGGATTCCATTCATAAAGAAAACTGTATCATGTTTGTTGATCTAATTAATAGAGGAAGCAATCAATGTTGCATTCTTGGGAAGAGGTATGAATTGGATATTTTTGGTTGCTGTTAATGAATTTTGTCGATATTTTGAATTTTTTTATCCATTAACAGCAAAGGGAAAAGTCCAATCTAATACCTCTACTCTGCCATGCTTAATGTTTGCACCTCGGACAACTGTAATGATATTAATTTATTATAGAACGAATTACGAAAAGTATAATGCGAGTCTCTAATTTTCACAATTACACAATATCTTAAGTTCTATGGACAGGGTTGTTCGTCGTTATTATAGAGCACGCTTCATTTTTTTTCTTTTCATAAAGTCATATTCACTGCTACGAGAGTCCTTTCCTGGAAATATAGGTCAATATTTCTTTTCGTCAGCGGTTTGTAATGTCATCGATCCGATATGTTTGTGACATCTTCCATTCCACGCAATATGGGGACACACAAGAAAGAATCTGATCGATAACTTAGGTTGCACGTCAGGAAGGAACCAGATATGGAATGTTGAAGTGTGTTGGTTTTATGTAATCATTTACTAATTCAATGGGCTTACGTGTAATAAAGAACTTGAACAATTCAAGACAATAATAAATGCATATTTTCCTGGATATTATATATAATTACCAAACAGTCTGAGGAATAATATCACAATTTGCGAGCTTATTGTATTCATCAGAAATAATAAATTTTCCACAAAAATAGAGAGTAATTTCATTAATAATAATAATAATAATAATAATAATAATAATAATAATAATAATAATAATAATTCGTGGCGCTACAGACCTTGAAGAGCCCAGACAGACCAGCCGGCTGCTGGCCTCACACCCATATGCCGAAGAAGAAATGGATGATCATCCAACCAGAATGAAGGTATCGTGTGGTTAACACGATGATCTTCCCAGCCGCTATAGCTGGCTTTCGCAATTAGATTTCGCTATCTATCGTAACTCCCAAGTGCATCACGATGTTGGATGGGCACCGGTCCCATACACTGGCCGAAATTTCATGAGAAAATTTCTTTCCCCATGAGGACTCGAACCAGCGCGCATTCCGTAACGCGAGTCCTAGGAAGGATGCCTTAGACCACGACGCTACGGCGCGGGGCTAAAGTTGAAGTATTGTAGGACCACATTTAGTAGCTAGTTCTGAGAGCGGAGAAGTGGAGCTAGGGGGACGTAACCTCTCGACCTATGTATGCGATATGCCGAGCTGAGATAACATTCAGTAGGGTCTATCATCCGTTGAAAAACGTTATCAGTCCATAGTTTGTAAAGATCCTTTTTAAATCTCTGCCTCTGTGCAACGTCATAGTTTTCGTTTAGAGGGAAGAGAGATAGCAAAATGTTGTAATGATTTTAATACTATACTAAAAAGCATGCGATTTCTGCGGAAGATATTACAGGATCGAAGACTCATTCGAGATCGACCGAATATTATTGATGGAGTTGCAAGAATATCACAAAATTTAAACGCTTTAGAGCAGAACAAAAACAAATTGTCTCTATGAGTCTTCGATACACACCGATTTGAATTTCCAAAAAATGGTGGCAGAAAGGAAAAGCTGTTAGAAGGAAACAAACCCAAAAGGCTTATAAGAGTAGATATAAGTTTCGAAACTAAATTCCTTGATGATGGTGCCCTCAATTATAAAAGTGGCTCAACTACTGGTGACTACCACCAAAAAATAAACTCCATCAGTTTAGAGAAATGGTTGAGGGAGCGAGTAACTCCAAACTTGCCACCTGCCTCTGTAACAGTGCGAGTCTACTATGAACGAAATAATTTGACAAATTGGAGGTGATGGAAGTGGTAGTGATGATAGCGGTGGTGGTAGTGGAATGAAAGTCCTAGTGCTAATGATAACTCTGTCTTACCTATGTCTTTGGAGTGAAAAACACATTGTTTTATATGAGAGTAATAACATTTATATAGGCTACAAATTAGACTATAATTATATAAATTGGGTGTAGTATTAACAGTATTATGTGCGTTGTCAGGACGTCAAGAGGAGAATAGCAATGCCAAAAGAAGCTTTTATTATGGAAATGAACATCTCTGGAAAAAGAACTAAGGAAGATACTAATAAAGTGCTTTTTGTGGAGTGTGGCATTGTGTGAGGGATAAACATGGACATTGCGACGAAGTGAAAAGAAGAGACTAGAAATATTTAAAATACGGATAAGGACAACAATGGAGCATGTGAAATGGACATACAGAACAATAAATGAAGCTGTGCTGGAAAGATTGGGCGAAAGAATAGTAGTGAAACTGATCAGGAAGAGAAAAAGAAATTGGCTGGAAATTGACTAAGAAGAAACAGCCTACTAAAGTATGCACTGGAACGAATAGTGAACAGAAGAAAAGTTCGAGGCAGAAGACGATATCAGATGATAGACAACTTTAAGATACACGGATCATATGCAGAGGCTAAGAGGAAAGTAGAAAGCAGTGAAGATTTGAGATTTCTGAGTTTGAATTAAAAAGACCTGTCTTTGGGCAGAAAACAATGAATATTCATTCATTTATTCATAGTGTTCTGCCCAAGGGCAGGTCTTTCACTGCAAACTCAGCATTCTCCAGTCTTTCCTATTTTCTGCCTTCCTCTTTATTTCCTCTTATGATTCATATACCTTAATGTCGTCTATCATCTGATATCTTCTTCTGCTCCGAACTCTTCTCCCGTTCACCATTCCTTCCAGTGCATCCTTCAGTAGGCAGTTTCTTCTTACCCAGCGACTCAGCCAATTCCTTTTCCTCTTTCTGATCAGTTTCAGCATCATTCTTTCTTCACCCACTCTTTTCAACACAGCTTCGTGTCTTATTCTGTCTGTCCATTTCACACGTCCCTCCTTCTCCATATCCACATTTCAAATGCTTCTAGTCGCTTCTCTTCACTTCTTCGTAATGTCCATGTTTCTGCCCATATAATGCCACACTCCACACGAGGTACTTCACTAGTCTCTTCCTTAGTTATTTCTCCAGAGGTCCCCAGAAGATGCTCCTTTTCCTATTAAAAGCTTCCTTTGCCATTGCTATTCTCCTTTTGACTTCTTGGCAGCAGCACTATGTATATATGCAGGGTGTCCCATTTATCTTGTGCAGCCACTATAACTTTTTTGTTTGGATAGGTATTAGAATTTTTGTTTTTGAGCTTTTTGTTCGAAGGAGGGGCTAACATTAATGTGGAGATTTGGTGCATGTAACTACATTATGGTACAAGAGACACGTGACATCATCAATTTTTCAAATAGCACTAAATACTTTAATCATGTTACATTTATTACACACATTAAGAGGAGTTCAAAAATATATCACAATGTTATCTTCCTAATCAATATCAACAACAAAAGGAAACAAAAACGTAGGGTCTACTTCCAATGTGATAATGTTATGCTTTGAGAGTCACAGAAGATGTTCCAAATGGTGACCATTCACATTAATGCACATTCGAAGGCGTTCTCCGAAAGACCGTATGACTGCCCGGAATGTTGCTGGCTGAATGGGCACACAAGCGTGTCGAATGCGTTGTTACATGTCGTCTGTTGTTGTCAGAATGTTCTGGTACACATTGTCCTTTACAGTTCTCCACAGGAAGAAGTCGAGTGGCGACAGGTCAGGAGAACGTGCAGGCCACTGTAAGTGGATTTTGGCGTCGACAGTTGCTGTGGTTTGTTTACATGTTAAGACAGCAAACACACAACACACAACGTGTACGGACGTCAGTCATCTTTCGTTTTTTGTAAGTTCATGCACAAGATGAATAGGGCACCATAACAAACGGCACATTCTGATGGCATTCATTTTGAATTTTGTTGTTGTTATTGATTGGGAAGATGGCATTGTGATACATTTTTTAACTCGTCTTAATGTGTGTAATCAATGCAACATGATTAAAGTATGTACTGCTGTTTGAAAAATTGATGACGTCACGTGTATCTTGTACCATAATGTAGTTACATGCATGAAATCTCTACACTCATGTTAGTTCCTCGTTCTAACAAAACTATCAAAAACAAAAATTCCAATACCTATCCAAACAAAAAAGTTATAATAGGTGCACAAGATAAATGGGACACTCTGTATGTATGTATGTATGTATGTATGTATGTATGTATGTATGTATGTATGTATGTATGTATGTATGTATGTATGTATGTATGTATGTATGTGTGTATGTATGTATATATATATATAGTTTTCTGCCCAAGGACAGGTCTTTCAATGCAAACTCATCATTCTCCAGTCTTTCCTATTTTCTTCTTTCCTCTTTGTCTCCTCATATGATCCACATATATATATATATATATATATATATATATATATAATTTTTCAGAATGTAAAACATGGCATTTAACTGCTAATTCACACAATATTCAACTTGGATATTCTATGTCTATATTTGTATTTTACGTTGCTTAAAGTTCAAGAACGTCGTAAGTGTGCAGTAGCAACACTTGGCAATGAGCTTTATAATCATAAATAGAAACTTGGCACTACATCCTTAGAGTGTAGTCTTGTTCCCATCGGAATTATAATATCAGAGTACTCGTGCTGCGTATATAGAGCAAATGTTTTTGTACGCTAGTACAACTATTGTAGATGTTGTGAATACATCTCGTTTATCGCGATTACGTCATAATCAGGACTACGGAGTCCAGCTCGCTACTAAATGCGGCCCTACAGTAAGTCTCTACTATTTACGGCGCTAGTAATGGTGGCACGTCAGTGACTGTAGGTACCTATTTGTGTTCATTTTCTCAATTTAGACAGAAAATCTTAAAAACTCCAATACTTACAATGTATTCTTCCTTATCGCTGTCAAACTAAAATTAACATTATTTTAAAATTACAATGTTAATTCTATCTGAAAAAATTAACCGGATGAAAAATAACTAGGATTGTCACTTCATAAGATAAAATGTGTAATAATAATAATAATAATAATAATAATAATAATAATAATAATAATAATAATAATAATAATAATAGGGCAGACTTGGCTAATTTCGTGATAGCCTACTAAGATTTTGGTGAAAAAATAAGGTGCAAATGAAAAAAAAAAGTGCTTTTAATGTACGTACATTTTTAGACTTCAGGAAGTTACATGTCAGTATTTTTACCTCAAATAAACTTGCACAATATTTACAAACAAGCAATACATATGAACAAAAAAAATTAGCACTCTAGACGTACTGGTATAATTTTGTGGTAGTACAAGGGTATTTTCGTGATAGTCCTTAATTTCAAAATATTTAAGCATATTCAGTTGAATTTTAAATTCCTTACTCATATTCGTACCTACAACCCAAACAATTAAAGTCCGTTCGTTATTTGAAAGACCTTGATATGTTTCATTAAACCACTGAAGCACTAAATCCATCTTTCTCATGCTTGTCGTCCTCGAAACTTCCTGAGGCAACATCGTAACAAATCACTAGGTTTATCATTCGGCTTTTCTTTAAGCACAAATCTTCTATCGAGATACGTAGATGACATACTAATACTATACAAAGGAAACAAAAGACAGATCCAAAACCTACATCAACACATAAACAAAATACACCCAAAGCTACAATACACATTAGAAATTGAAAACAACAAATCCATAAATTTTCTAGACTTCACAATAACAAAAGTCGACAACAAACACACATTCAAAATCTACAGAAAACCCACAACAACAACAACACACATACGCAACACATCCAATCACACAACACAGCCAATCACCCAACACAACACAAACAAGCTGCATTCCGAACAATGGTACACAGACTACTCAATATACCAATGAACCAACATGACTACAAAGAAGAGCTAAACACAATCAAATAAATAGCACAAGAAAACGGATACAACCCTAACATAATAGACAATATAATAAGAAAGACAAAACATAATCAATAAAGGCATAAGAATACAATACAAACACAAGAACACAAAAAACACATCACACTAACATACGAAAACAAAAACACACAAGATTGCAACCTCATTCAAGAAATTCAATTGCAGAACAAATAACACTCTACAAAAGCATCTCACATACAAACAACACAAACAAACAAATACAACCACACAGGAGTATACAAACTCAAATGCAAACCTGCAACATCTTCTACATAGGACAAACAGGCAGATTATTTCAAACACGTTACAAAGAACACATCACAGCCATAACAAAACTACGAAACACTTCCACATATGCAGAACACATAACAAATGCTAACCACACCTACAGAGACATAAACACAGACATGAAAATTCTATATATTCAACCAAAAAGTCAGAAACTAAACACTTGAACAATACAAAATATATGAACACATCCAAATGAAATTCTCAGTATTCATCTCAATTTCAGAATACACACACACTCTTGACTCAACATTACACTACACAAACACACCCCCAAAGGAAACACAAACAAAAGGCGCCAAGACCAGCACCAACCAGTTCTGAAGATGGCGCATAACAGGCTGAAACATATTATAACCAGGTACGGTAAAATTTAACACGAGAAAGACATATAATACATATTCCGAAGTGACATAGTGTCAAAAGTTGTGTAATCAAGATGTATATGTAATTATTAAATTAGAAATGGCATATACATCTACTAGGTATGAAATATGGACAGAAATATACAGTATTTCACATTTTAATGAATTTCCTCCCTGTTTAGATTTTTATTAAAATATCCAAGAGAGGAAATAGCATGGTAGCGACTTCTGCAAGAAAGAGAGTGCTTGTAAGTATTTTAAGTAGGCTATACGTTTCAAAGTGGTATTCTGTTTTCGGAGTTTTTGCTAATCATTTGACGTGATCAAACTAAATATATATTTTAGGTTAGGTGACGTAAATTGTAAATTATTTAGTCAAAGCAATGAATTTCATGTTTGCCAGACAAATTAAATTTTAATATTCGATCATACTAATCCTAATTACCAACATAATATGCGAGAAGTCCAGGAAGAAAATATACTATTTCATAAAATATTGAACCATTATTTATTAAACACCTCGCAACATAAAGATGAGATGTTGTAAATAAGAAGACATTGTTATTGTTAATACTTTATTATTACTATTATTATTATTATTATTATTATTATTATTATTATTATTATTATTATTATTATTTCAGAACTTAGCATTGTAATTTTACTCTCTTTGGTGATATTTGATATTAGTCGGAAACACTGAAGAGGCGGCCAAATTAGACTTTTAGGAACTACACTTACGTGATCCTCACTATAGTAGCGAATGGCAGCAGCCGCATTAACATTCTTTGGAGTCTTAAGCCTTGGTTTTTCTGAACCAATGTATGCGAGTTGCGAGGAGGCACAAATCCGGACTACACAAGAGATGAGTGATTTCTATAGCTTCGAGGTGCGCAGATCTCCACTTCGCGGCTATAGAAACAACTCACTATCTCTCTTGTAGTCCAGATTCGTGGGAAATGGGCCTCGCATGCGTCTGTTCAGAAAAACCAAGGCTTTACTGTTACTTATGTAACGATATGTTAAATATTTTTTGCTGTGGTTTATGGTTAGTCCCTACTTCGGTAACTTTCTTTCCAATTATAGGCCTACATTGTTTGAACTTTTCATGACCAAAACAAACAACTACAAAAAAACTCCTTTTCAATTTGTAAGTATCTTTGCTGTACTTTCGTTAAGGCTTAAGAAGCAAAAACTAAGGGATGTCCATCTTGAATCAGTGTGGCTCTCAAGTTTATAGAACCAGCATCAACACTTAGAACAATGTCCCTATTCATATTAAAAGACACTAACATCGGTGTTTTGTAACAGCTTCCTTCAGATAGATAAAAGCATCTTTCTGAGTAAGTCCCCGTATGAACGAGTCGTCTCTTTTCAGTGGATCCCTCAGTGGGATACTGTAATCTGAATACTATGGAATGAATCTGGAGAGATGGTTAAATAATCCGAGTGCTCTTTGTAATGACTTTTATCGTTCGGAATCCTTAACTCCTTAATATCTTTCATTTCGTCATCTGACACACATTTCCCCATCATTAAATATCATAAAACTCAAATTCCTTTCAATAAACTTGACTTTCTTCCTGGCCCTACCTAATACCTGTTCAAGAATCTGTTGCAGACACTCCTTTTGTTTGCTATATAAATGAATTATCTCAAAAGAAATCAACATTGTCAATATTTTCAATGATATCACATTATCTCATGAAAGATTTCATTCTGAATGGTAAACTGAGAGATAAAAATCTTCCCAATGATGTTTCACAGATACACAATTTTGAACACCTATCATCCAATTTTAACATTATGAAACTTCAATTTGAAAAGAATATTTCGCATCAGCTGGCTTAGAAGCGATTTTATCAATGGTATGAAATGAGTAATGTGCCCTTTTAATCGCCTTATTCAGATTAAGGAAATCTAAGCACAACTCAATTGAACCAATATTTTTTTTTAAAACCACTACCATTTGATTTACTGAATCAGTAAGTTCAGTTACTCTTTTAATTATTCTTAAGTTTCCCAACTTATTAAGGCTTAACTCATACTTAATTTGGATCTTAAGGAATGTGGAATTCTGCGTACTAGAGAAACCACAGGCTTAATATTGGGGTTAACTTTAATTCAATCTCCTGGGACATATAGACAACCTGCCCGTTACACAGATCCATACATTTCAATTGTATAATATGTTTTCGTATAATATTCAGTTAATCAACCCTAGAAATTAGGCCCAAAATTTCATAGGTTTCCAAAATCTAAAATATTTGTACAGTCTCCATCTACAAAATTATAAACTTGATATTAAACTTATTTAGGTTCTACTCGCAAAAAATAGTAATACACTTACCCAAAATTGGAACTCTAGTGCTTATAAAAGAGGTTACTACTACACCGGTTTTCCTCACTCGGCTAGACTTTGAAACTGAGGGACGCCACCTTAATGTTTAATGGTTTATTGTGCACCAATACACTTGCCCTGTACCAATACTCTGATTACTAATTTATGATTTTCACTATTAATTCTTTTTCTATTTCAAAATCTGTATCACTGCCTGAGTTCCTTTCCTGTTTTAACCCCTCTATGCGCCTTTTAATTTTACGAAATTAATGGTTAGCAGGGAGAACATCTCTTGCCGAATTGCGGACACTGTCCATCCTATAATCAAAACTACAAAATGTACAATTTATCTGTAGCCGCTACGGTGACATAGTCGCTAGAGCACTGGACTTATAATCCTGTGGATCCGTGCTCGATCCTTGGTATTCCCTCGATTTATAATTTATGTTAGGCAACCCTGTGGTCCAGGTAACACAGAGATTTTCTTCTGAAGCTCCGGTTCCCCTGTGGCATCCCAATATATCTCATCACGTATGTAGCGTAGACCAGCCTCCTAGACGCACCCTGGGCAACCACTCTGTCGGAAAATTGGTCTACACAACTGGCTTCATATGGATTAATTGCTAGCAGTCAAAGACCAGTCATTAGTTTAAAAAAGCATTTTTCTGTTCTTTCCATTTCTTTTCTTGCCTTCGTATAGGCCTACTAACTACATCCGCACTAAATTCTTTCTTTTCCATCTTCGTCTGTGTGATTGCATTCTTTTCTACTTGATTAGAGACAACATATGTTGCTCTACACACTTCAAATGCGCTACTTACAGTAATATGTTTTTGTCTTCAGTGGCCTCTTTTGTAATTGATTGTCTGAAATGCTTACTACGAAATTATCTCTCACCAATTCATCTTCTAAATTACCAAATGCACAATTCTTGGTCATTGCCAGATACTGTTCATATGACTCCTCTGCTTTCTGCTTGCAAGTAAAAAACGGAAATCTTTCATATGTAGCCTAATATTAGTTTTTGGCAGAAAGAAAATCATCAAATTTAATTTTTAAAACTTGAACTCTGTTTTTATACTCATCACAAGCAGAACGAGTTAAATAATATTAACTCATGTTATAAACAATTAAACCTCTCACTTTATTGGCAACACTCTTCATTTCCTGATAGTCTGTAACAAATATCTCAAATAACGATTTTAGACATTGTGTGTATATATATATATATATATATATATATATATATATATATATATATATATGAAATGAATGAATGAAATAGCCTTTGGATTTCCCGTGAAGAGCTATGGCCTCCTAAAAAGGGGAGCTCTTTAGAGATCATGCGGTGAGCTAATCCGCATGACGGTAGATTCAGTTCTATATAAGTTTTGTTCATCGTTCGTGTGCGTACACTTGCACTCTCACTCGATACTGGCAAACTGTAGCGATCTCCATTCTTCTCGGTACTTGGCTGTTCTGGACCACAGGGGTCCAGCTAGGCCCTTGAAGAAGTCCGCCCATCTGGTCCCAGGTCTTCCTCGGTTTCGCCTCCCGATGCGTGGATCCCACGTGGTGGAAATATGCACCCATCTGCAGCCTTGAAGTCTCGACACGTGGCCTCCCCATTTCCATTTCAGGCGCTCCCCTTTGTGTGCCATGTCTCTGGTGTTTGTCATCTGCTTGAGTCTGGTGTTGGAAATCTTTCTCTGAGGGAGAGTCCTAGGATTTTCCTCTCCATTTTGCGTTGGCAGACCTGAATCTGTGTCTTCTGGTTCACGGTCAGTTTCCAGGTCTGACAGCCGTAAAGTAAGGTTGGGAGGATACAGGATTGCAGCACCTCCAGCTTTAGTTATATATATATATATATATATATATATATATATATGTTTCCTTGTGTCGACAACGGTTTAATTTGTCATTTCTGTCATAAATAAAATCAATTTCAAACAACAGCACTTTGTCATTAAGTAGCCTCTGTCGCCATAAATAATAATAATAATAATAATAATAATAATAATAATAATAATAATAATAATAATAATAATAATAATAATAATAATAATAATAGTACAAAATTAATTTATTCATAGTTTCTATCCAAGGTCAGGTCTATCACTGCAAATCCACCAATATTCTAACTTTCTCATTTTCTGCCTTCCTCTTTGTTTCTTCATATGATCCATATACGTATCTCAATGTCGTCTATCATCTGATATCTTCTTCTGTCTCGAACTCTCTTGCCGTTTACCATTTCTTCCAGTGTATCCTTCAGCAGAAGGTTCCTTCTCAACCAGTGTCCCAACTAATTTATTTTTCTCATCCTGATCAGTTTCAGCATTATTCTTTCTTCACCCACTCTTTCGAACACAGTTTCGTTTCTTATTCTGTCTGTGCATTTCACATGCTACATTCTTCTTCATATTCACATTTCAAATGCTTCTATTCACTTCTCTTCACTACGTCGTAATGTTACACTCCACACAAAGTCCCTTCTTTAGTTCTTTTTCCAGAGGACCGCAAAAGCTTCCTTTGCCGTTGCTCGTTGCTATCCTCCTTTTGACTTCCTGGCAGCGTGTTGGGGACAACTCGCCATAGAGGCAACTAGCCACATAATTGAAATTCGTATCAAAGACATTTGAAATTCGTATCAAAAACAATTCGACACATAATTGAAATTCGTATCAAAGACAATTAGCCACACATTAAAATTCGTATGAAAGACAATTGTCCATATACTAAAATTCGCTACAACTTGTAATATATGAAGGCAATACACAAATTCGCAACAATTTATAATATATTTCTGTGGTAACACAAGACAAATCCAGAAGCTGTAAACTAATTCGGAATTATGGCGAAAGAAATTTGCTTCATAAAAATCAGGAAGAGGCTCTGACAAATTAATATATCTTGGCTACATGTACACGAGACTTAGAGAAAATAAGAATGGAGTTGTTTGGCGCTGTGACGTGCGTGGCGGGCGTAATGCAACAGTCACGTTGTCAGAAGATGGAAGCAGTGTCGTCAAAGAACCGTCTGAACACAAGACTCATTCTGCAGACTGGGGAAGGATTAAGACTAAGGAATGTGTAGAGAACATGAAGGCAAGCCGGGGACTTCCCGAGATTCAACGTCTGTCATTATTCAAAATGAGTTACAGCGTATTACAAACGAAGCCAATGTGAATCTACCGAAGAAACCATCTATAAAAAAAACTGTGCACCGTGCCAGGAAGCTGCACCTACCACCTGAACCAAGGAATATTGACGAAAGATACACTAAGACCGTACAAGGAGAAAGGTGGTTGTTGTATTTTGAACCGGAAGACAACGTGAAAGTTATCATATTTGCCAATAATTCACATTTAAATAAATTGTTACGGTCCCATTTTTTGGATAATGGACGGGACCTGTATGTCCGCTCCTTCAATCATGCTGCAACTTTACACTATACAATAGCCTATGTCAATGAACAAAGGGAATGGATGCCTGTAGTAATGACGCTGATGGAAAGGAAAAACAAGGAGGCGTATGACACATTCTGTCGAATATTGAAACGAGAAGTAGGGCGACGTTTTGAAAATCAATTAAGCCCAAGATCCATATCTATTGATTACGAAGTAACTGTTATAAACGTAATCAAAAATGTATTTGACGGAGTTAAGTTAGCTGGTTGTCTTTTTCACTTAGTCCAGTTTTTCTGGAGACGGCTTCAGACCGAAGGATTGGTGTAGCAATATAATGTTGAAGAAAATTCAGAATTGAGGCACAGTTCCACTCACTTGTGGCAAATTGTCTATTTGTGGCGAATTGTATATTTGTGACGAATTGTCTATTTTTTGGCGAATTGTCTATATGTGGCGAATTGTCTATATGTGGCGAATTGTCTATATGTGGCGAATTGTCCCTATTACCAATTTTCTGTGGCCAATCGTCCGTAACCGCCTGGCAGCAGCTCATGTTACTACTTCCATATACCCCAAGTGTTTGAAACTGTCCAATTGTTCTACTGCCTCGTTTCGAATTCGCAAGTTTACTTTCTTTTTTCTTCCGATAACCATTGTCTTCGTCTCGTTTGCATTTATCTTCTCCCAGACTGCTCACAGCTGTCATTTAGTTCCAGTAGTATATCCCTTAGTACCATCTCCTCTTCTGTTAATAACGCCATATTATTAGCAAATCTTATGCACTTTAATAATATTAATAATAATAATAATAATAATAATAATAATAATAATAATAATAATAATAACATGGAGATCATGGAAAATTATAGATAATGGCATCTGGGTGGAGTATATCAGTTTCATTTCTTGTATGTGCAACATCTCCAAGGTTTTGTTTCTTTATATTTGAATTGGTTTGTTCTGATTCTGTGGAAATGTTGGTGGCGTTTTCGGTGAAGTGATTTAGGAAATAAATTGGCTTTTCTTCAACATATACTAGACTTATTTTTCCCGTAGGAACAGCATGAATATAATATTAATTTCTTTTCTAAGAACATGGTCTCAACAAGTTTGAGACTTTATTGTTTGTTTTCCTATTATATAAGATATAATTCTTGATTTGTATTAATATCATATCTACAGTTATTTATTTAAGAATACCCCTGTCTAAGTTAGGACTTTAATGCGCGTAACAGACTACTAGGCCTATATGAAGAGAATGCAATGCAGGAAAATAATGTGTCTATCTCATGCCCTCTCTGTACCAGCTCTAACAATTCAGCAGGTGAAGCACAAATATTTTGTGGTTGATGTAATCTTCGGTTTCATGTGTGGATTTGTACTCGTATAATTAAGAAATCGTGGCTGTCCTTTGTGCGTTTTACTTAGCGAATCTCCTAGTCTTCCAGACGTTAGTGCTGAATATCTTTCGTGTCTTGTCTGTGGTTGTCATGATGCAAAACTTTTCAAAGAATATTAGGGGTTGCGACTCCATTGTACCAGAGCCCAACCGAATGATCCCTTTAGAGGTAATGACAATATTTTCATTAAGCTCCAACAGAATCATTTCAGGCTAAGCTTTTAACTTCAGGAAATAATGTAAGAATTTTGAGACGAATTCAGAAAGGAGCTCGTGCCTTTTCTGCAGACAAATTCAGGCAATTAATTGAGACTTGCACTTGGTAAGATTCTTTAGAATGATGGCAAGATCTTATGTTGTTTGTATACAATGCTCTTGGAGTTCTTGGAAAATATAAAAGGACAGATATAGGCTATCTAAAATAAAATAAAATTTAAAAGAGGTTAAATTGACTCCCTCTCAGGTTGTAAAGAAAACCATACTTTCTAAATCACGTTGCATATAAACTAAATTAGGATATGGGGCTATACAAGGAGCTATTAGAATTCTCTCTTCGGAATATGGAATAGCAAACGGGATCGTGCGACATTTGAATTTTTATTGGAAAAACATCCTCCTCCGTCAAGAGCTTTGTCATTTTCAGATCCTTCTACTCCTGACGCTCTATGTCTTAGTCAACTTAGTGTGCCATTTGGAATTGGAATGAAGACATGTCCAAACGGTTCGGCTTCTGGGATTGATGGCATCTGTCCACAACACCTAAAAACCCTACATCTAAGTCAGCTGAGGATGCAGGCCGCTAGCGATCACAAATTCTACAATTTCATTTTAGCAGGGCAAGTAAATACAGAAATTTGCACCAATTTATACGGAGCTACATTGATCGCCATCCAGAAGAGTGGAGGTGGTATACGACATATTGCTATTGATAATACTTTTCGAAGGCTGATTGCTAAATTGGCTTCCATGTCAGTAAGAGAGCAAATTATAGAGCATCTCCGTCCTCAACAGCTTAATATCGATACGAAGGAATTGTTCATTCAGTACGCTCTTTCCTGAAACAAGATATTACTTAAAACTGGTTTAAAAATGCATTTAACGCCATCGACTGAGACTCTATGTTATAAGAAGTAAAGGAAAAAGTTTCTGAACTTTATAGCTTCATGTGACAGGGTTATAGAAATCCATCTACCTTTGTTAAGGCTCCGACATTATTTCTTCCCAAACTGGAGCCCAACAAGAAGATCCTGCAAGTCCTTTGCTTTTCCATTCTATGATCAAAGAACTGAAAAGTCATACCAACCTACTTTATTTGAATGATGGAACCCTCGAAGATGATCCACATATGTTCTTATGGATCTAGGGAAAATAGTAAATGCCTGTAAATCCATTGATCTGGAAATAAATCCCAATAAATGTGAAATTTATTACTGCTCTGAGGATGATGATGTTATAGTTTCCAGATTTCAAAAAATTTCTCCTGGGATTAAACTGATGACTAAATAGAATCTAACCGTTCCCGAAGCACCACTCACTATTGATACCGTGAATGAAATTGCTCAACGTAAGTTACTAGAATTGAAACCATTATATGCTGGACTGTTGGCTGTTAATTCTCATATAGCGTATTTCTTATTAAAAACTTTTTATTCTTTCCCAAACTTAATTATTGATTGCTGAAGACTACTCTGTGGCTATTTCTTTCATTTCTTACTCAAGCAGACGATTTGACGAGAAACGAAAGAACAAAAATGGCGAACGACACTACCTACCTAGACTTTATAGAGCCTTCACTTCCTAAGGTATAAGCAAAGAGGAGGACTCACGCCGAAAATAACAGCGACACAACTATAATTTAGATCACATATACAACAGATTGATCATCCCTATGTTAAAATCGGTAGCAGTTTGAAGAGAACAAACGCCAGGATCGCCACACGTCCGCCGTAAACGAACACAAGATGTCAGTACAGTCGCTAATGCAATTCAAATGGGAGTTATGACGTGACTTCTTATGTAACAACTAGGTAGATGGCAGTACAGTAAACCTGACAAAAGTTGTTACCGTCAAAGCCTATAAGGCCGAGCAATCTGGGTATATATGATCTAGGCTACAATTAACTGTTGTTCACTAAATGTGGCGGCAGTGGAAGTGCATAATGTGATTGGGTGCCGGAAATAACAGCGACGCGGCTATAGTAGCATCATTATAAAACGAGAAAGTGAATTGCGTCTGAAAATATTCACCGAATAAAAAATTAACAGAGCTGTCACTTAATAAGGTACAAAAAATATTCGGATGTGAAGGTTCCCAATAATAATCATAAAATAATATTAAACAAACATATTTACAATATCATCCAGATGTGTAGTGTTTGAAGGATGATTTAAAAGTAGTCCATTTTGTTCCCAAACTCATATTACCTTTCTTAAACTCGTGCGTGTTCATAATTCAGAATCAGCATTTGCACAGTTAAAGTAATTTCCATGAGCGTCATACACCGTCGGTGGGATGGCATGTCGACGCCAAGCATTACCACATTTACCACTGTAACAAAATATATTTATTGAAGTGAAACAAGACACTCAGGAGCAGGTTCGCTATTTAATAGAAGATACGTGTGTGAGAGGGACAATTGTCAAACCCAAACTCATGGGTGCCACTTTTTCTATTGAGATAATGATGCGTGAATGGCGAAAGCAAGGAAATCAGCTGTTATAACTTCAAAAGAAGTACTTTTTTTAATTACTTCTAAAATAAATGTCTCTTATGACCCGAAAAATACACTATTTATTTTCAGTGGTGGATATATATTTCCAGCAATTGAAGTTATGCTCTTTAGCAGGAGTTAGATAGACGTAAAACCATCCCCATCACAGGCCATGAAGGCCCACAGGGTAGCAGGAGGAAGGTCTGCTCACACCAACACGGTACGTGGGACGCGGGAACGACAGCGAAACTTGTAATCCCACGATCGTCGATCGCTGCGAAATTCGTCATTGTCTTCACACCAAAGCGGGACGCAGTCGCGAATAGGTATGGATTCTTATGATGAAGAAATACTTCTACTTCTTGCAGTTGCTGAAGATGATCACAGGTTCTTCATATACTGCTGCTACCACCACCACCACCGCCACCATCACCACCACGACTACTACTAATGCTACCGCTACCACTACCAATATCACTACCACTACTACTTCACTCTTGCTGTCACAGTAGAACCCTGGTCAACCGAAACTCCGGTTGAGAGAGCAGAAATTATTTTTTTCATACAATATGCTTTCATTCTTTACTGCGCTCGCTGTGGCTTTCGCTGATAGTAAAATATTTGTAGAGTTTTTTTTTCACATATCTTCTAATAAATATTTAACAATAACAGTGTTATTTCGAAATAAATCATAACGTTCCATCCCACCTCACTTTCTCAGTGATTTTTAAAATAGGTGTGAGAGAAGGATTGTCTTTTGTTCACCGACATTTACAGCGAGCGTAGGACTCATGACACCAATTTATTTGTATAGTTGAGGAAAAGTATCCGATAATTTAATATTATTCGCATAAGTTTCTAATGCAATAGTTTATCCAATTATTATAGTACGAGTACATTTTTGGCTTTAAAATTTCTGAAATCACGTAACAATGATTTCTCTTAGGCTTACTTAAGCAATAGTTGGGTGTTTTAAATTATGTTCTTGCCTTGTAGACCTACTATAATTTAAACTTGATATTTAAAAAAAATATAATTCAGCATATAGCAGGTATTAAAAAATAAGTGAAAAAACTGTCATCACTTCATTTTGAATAAAGGTGTAGTCCTATAATGAGTTATTGAAGATCAGTTCATTTGTAATGAAATATTTTTGTTCATACCAAATTAATTTAGTCGTGTTTTATAGCATTTTGAAAATAAGCATGATATGCTCTTTTATCGTAATTTTTGGCACCTATTTATTTAAATGTGTGAGTAAATATATAATAATAATAATAATAATAATAATAATAATAATAATAATAATAATAATAATAATAACAATAATAGGGATAATAATAATCCGAGTCACTTCCGTCCCTGAAGGACAACGACCGACCAGCCGGCTCCTGGTTTCACGTTCACGTGCCGAAGCAGAGGTGGACAATCATCCAATCAGGATGGAGGTATCGTGTGATTAGCACGATTATCCCCCCAGCCGTTATAGCAGGCTTTCATAACAAGATTTTGCTACCTATCGTAGCTCCCTAAGAGCATCACGATGCTGGGTGAGCACCGATCCCCATACACTGGCCGAAATTTTATGAGAAAATTTCTACCCCCATGAGAACTCGAACCAGCGCGCATTCCGTAACGCAAGTCCTAGGCAGGATGCCTTAGACCACGACGCCACGGGGAAGAACAAGTAAATATATAAGCTCTATAAATCTATAAAACTTTTACATAAATATATAGCTAGATTCTAATCTGGTAAAATTATATGTCACAATACACCATGTTACATGTGTCCTAGTGTTATGTTTCATACTGTTGGACCCACAAAAATACGAACGCAGTCTTGAGACTGTTACAAACCAGTGATAAAAATCAGGTGCATGTATCCCACTTACTGAACTTTCTTCCTTACATTCCTATAATCTTCATTGCTCAAGCAATATAGCATGGAAAGTCTCCTAACATACTGTTACCTGTTCAGTAGCCAATGACAAAACGAATGCGGGACGGCGGGACGCGGGAAAACGCTTCTTTCAGCGAACTGTGAATATACCCCATTTCAGTTTAGTGATAGACTTTCCTCTCTACTCACACTCCCTACCATCAGTGAAGGGAAAGATGCTACTATTCATTTCATAAACGTTCGACTAATTGACTTCATATTTAGACCTAGTGACAAATTTTATTTTTGAAAATGTTTACCGGTACTCTATATTTCGAAAGTCCATACTAAGAGTTTATATTGAATTTGATTGCTATTTATATTAACTGGCACATTAAAAAGCTGCCGACAACAGAAGATAAATGTTTTCTCCTCCGCTAGTTGCTACTCTACAGCATACACAATGGGACAATCTGCACTGTGTCGCACCCCCTGACTTCATAATACAAACTGATATTTCTAAATGTAATTAATTATATATTAATAGAAAATATTGTAAGAACTACACAAAAATACACTCTAACTTGTAATTGTCAAACATATGTGACACTGTATTTTATATTCACTTATGTACTTAATTTTATATTTTATTTTCTAGTGTGTACAGCTGTGGTCGTGCCAGAAAACCAGTCCCATTCCGAGGCTAATTTTGTGGATTCGTAACAAGCTGTTTTCTTTTTACGGTGATGGGTTCTTAGGAAAATATTTGGGGCTAATATGGATGAAGTTACAGGAGAATGGAGAAAGTTACACAACGCAGAACTGCACGCATTGTATTCTTCACCTGACATAATTAGGAACATTAAATCCAGACGTTTGAGATGGGCAGGGCATGTACCACATATGGGCGAGTCCACAAATGCATATAGAGTGTTAGTTGGGAGACTGGAGGAAAAAAGACCTTTGGGAAGGCCGAGACGTAGATGGGAGAATAATATTAAAATGGAATTAAGGGAGGTGGGATATAATGATAGAGAGTGGATTAATCTTGCACAGGATACTGGCCTATGGTGGGCTTATGTGAGGGCGACAATGAACCTGCGGGTTCCTTAAAAGCAATTTGTAAGTAAGCAAGTGTGTGCAACTTGGGAAGTGCAGGTACAGTAATACCTCCCTAAAACGAAACGCGATCGTTCCAGAATTTTTTTTGTTCTCACAGGTTTTCGTTTTACAAAGGGTTGAGTTTTGCCATAACTAAGAATAGACTACTGCAATATGCTGACTGTAGGAAGAACACAACGAAGAAATAATTTGAAATAAAAGTCACATGCAAAGTGAATTTTGTTTTCATAATTATTAACTTACGTAATTGCAGCCTCTCTCTCTCCATCTCTCTGCTCCCTAGTTTCTTGGCCCCCACATTTCTTTTGAAGTGCATTCCCACGACTTTTTTTTAAAGGAACGTTCCTTCGCGTCCTGCATCAATTCAGAGTGTAAATTGCATCCTGATCCATCGGTTGTATAACTGAAGTTGTGTTTGATGGAAAATAGATTAACTTCACGTTAGATAAATCAATCCTTGGATGGCAGGTACATTGTCTAAAAACAGTATGACCTTACTACTTTGACGTTCCATTGCTCTATTAAAATTATGAAGGCACTCTTCCATTATAGAACTGGTCATCTAGGCTTTTTTTATTAAATCGCACAGTTTTACTTTATTCGCACAGTTACTTAACACTGTATTGGCATATTAACACAAAACTTAGAATAAATAAACGGAAATGTGAAACTAAATTGACACTACACTACAATTATTCACTCTTTTATTCTACTCGCACTGTCTTTTGTCACTGTATTGGCTTGTTAGCACAAAACTTAGAATAAATGGAAAAAATGCAAGACGGTTGGAAGTAAAGGTACAGGAGGTCACTAATCTGCCCGGGTCCTTGACAATAAGCACAGAGTAGTGACATGGTGAGAGAAGCTTCACCCCCAAAGCCTGACAAACAGCGTATTCCGAATCTCACCGGTCCGGTGGCATCAATGACGTCACGTTGCAGCGAAATAAGGAACAAAACTGCTGGAAGGATCGATGGCTGTCATGGCGACTGTACAATTTGTTGTCTGTGCTACGCTAGCAAAATTTTGCGAAATTTTCGTACTCCCATCTCGTTCAAAGAAAAGAGAGCATAAACAATTTATTTCTTGAACCAGTAGTAATAACTGGTCCGTTTACATGTTCGCTCATAAGCCATTAACATATTGTTTTTACGTTGTGCTCATTACAAACAATACAGCAGAACTAAAGCAGAGCACACCGCCATGACACAACAGTGCACGATGTTATTCGTCTGCTAATTCCCGCCCTATACAAGAACCAATCAGATTCACTGATGGCGGCTGATGGATACTGCCACCACCTCTGCAAGTTGATGGCACCGGTGCGACAACGGTGGAGTATCAATGACGTCATCGGTGGAATTCGGAACACCGTGATGCCATCGGATTGCTCACCGGTGAGATTCGGAATACGCTCAAAGAACAGCGAAAGTCTTCCAGATCATTACATGTACAGTCACACAAAAATTATGCCATGCTTTGTACTGAATTATCGCAAAATTATAAATGGTTTGAAAGAATTTGGCACCAGTTATGCTTAAAATTATCCGTTTTAGTCAGTTTTTTTTTTTTTTTTTTTTTACCTATGGTGCCCAAAAGTGATTCCGTTTTCACGTTAGGAAGTTTTCCGTTTTACAGTATTATTTTACGTAGGAAAACATTCTGTTTCCAAATTTATTTTTCGTTTGTACAGGTTTCCTTTTTATAGAGGGTACGTTTTAGCAAGATTTTACTGTGTAAGAGATAACAGCTATCAGTCTGTCACTGACGGACTCAGGGCAAGTAAAAGGGGAAAGAAATGCCTTCGAATTCTCTCAAATTGTATGAAATGTAGTTTAGTAACGCTACAGTTCCGCTACCCAGGCGGGATTGCGTCGCTTCGATGTGAGTGGATTCATATCCCGATGTATTCACAATAATTCGCGTCGGTTTCGTTTCCCCTGCCGCTGCCGCGTTTCGCGTTGGTGTGTGCAGACTTCATCTGTACAAATAATCAGAATAATGGTAGTAGGGATGCCAATCCTAGGTGCCCGCCGCCTTTGCCTCAAATAAATTACCACTGCCATTCACTTCTGTTAGTGGCTGAGTAAACCCCAGGGTCATAGTGCGGCCGGATGGATTAGATCAATGGAGAAAAACCATGGTCCCATCCGGAATCGAACCCCGATCTTCCGGCTTTGCAGCGTTGCGACGCCTTAACCGCGAACGCTTGCGCTCGATCCGCATGAGGCTAGATGAGTTCTTATCTTATCTTATTTCCATTAGCCTACACATCCCTTCTTTTCTCACGGTCTTTGTAATTCGGATCTGAGGCTCGCCAAAGACAAGGATAATGCCTGTATTCTTCAGTAAATTCTACGCTTTTGTCATTAGACCAGTTCATCACACTCTCACATACAGGTAACCTATGAAAAAATACTCGACAAACTAGTCGAATGCACCCAACCTATACAAATGTTTGGAATGAAAACAGCAGCTCCTACGGAAGACCTGAAGTCAGCTGGTGAAGAAGCCATTGTCTCACGGTCCCAGAGCGGGAGAATCGCGCATACTTGTCCAAGGCTTGTGCGCACACAGTTTATTCCTGCACCTCGCCTTGCGCATATCTGCCTAACTGGCAACTGCTATTTGACTCTCGTTATTCCTGCGCAGTTGCAAAAATGGAAACGCGGCTTTACGGAATAAACGGTTTTTCGTCTACAGCGCATCCAAGATCACGTTTCAACCAACATGAAACGACTTCTAGCAATTAATATTCCTTCTGAAGGACAGAATGTCTTTCATTTGGGCATATTTTGTATACATTCCGTATTTGTAATTAATCAGTTAATAAAGAAACACAGAGAAATAAACATTCCTACTTACTTTGCAATCATTGATTATATAGAAGCTTTTGTTACTGTGAATAAAAACAATTATGGAATATTTTAATGATTCATCTGTAGAACAAACTATTCACTCCAAGGCATCAGCTCCACACAGCTTTTAATGTATTGAGGAAGAATCCAAATAAATGTACAAGAAATTGTCTATTGAGTGTTTCATGTCTGTTTCAAGGTTTGCTCCAAACCCATTATTTGAGTTCTTTGATATCACGGCGGCGGTGGATATCACTTAATGAAAGCTTCACAGATATTTCTTGGCATGGGATCAGCACGACATCGGCCTTCCACTTAAGAAACTAAACATGCAGAATATCACATTGACTTTGTCCTAGACGGAAATTAGAATCAACGTCCGTAACTTTCAAGCAAGGTCGGCATAATAGTCTAAATAGTCTAGCAATAACAATAATAATAATAACTCCTCTCGGGTTCTCAGCCAAGTGAGTTGGAGATTAGCTTCCAAGCTTTCAACGGCTAGCTCTGCCATCTTCTTCAGGGAAAGAAGTGATGTGGGACCATATCTAGCCGGTATATATGCAAAAGTAGGGCTTCCCGCTGCGGGCCAATCAGTAGCTAGTTCCTAGTCCCGACCGCCAGGCGCATTCTGGTTGGTAAAAGCGGCGGTCAATCAGGAGCTACTTGCTGGTCCCGACTGTCTGCCGTGTGCTGGTGGTCTAAGCGTATTGATGGCAGGTTTCCATGCTGTTTTCAGCTGTAGATCCCCGTCTCTGTTGAAATTATTGCCATCTACGTGGATTTCGATGGCTTCCTTGATAACCAAGACCCAGTAACCTGATGTCTTGTCCAAGATGGTGGTGGCGCCGAAATCTAGCCATGGGCTCACCTCTGTCACCTGCCATAGCCAATTTGTACATGGAAGACTTCGAGCACAGAGCCATGGAGAACGCGCCCCCTGAAACCAGCTCACTTCTACCGCTATATAGATGACACTTTGGTCATCTGGCCTCATGGAGAAGAAAAACTTCAGGAGTTCCAAGAATACCTGAACAATATCCACCCGAGCATCCAGTTCACGAAAGAAGTGGAAAAAGACGGATGTCGCCACTTCTTAGACATTCTCATCTCTAGGAAGCCAGATGGGACACTGGGTCACAGCGTATACAGGAAACCTACACATACCGATCTATATCTGAATGAACGCAGCCACCACCACCCGGCACAGAAACGAACGGTCCTGTCGACTCTTCTGCACACGGCGAGAGGGATTTCGGACAAAGAGAGTCTCCCTTCTGAGATCCGTCACCTACGTAAGACGTTCCAACAGAACAACTTCGGTAACAGGAAACCGGCTTGGCCCTCAGAAGGGCCTTTTCGGACAAACCACCTGCCGAGGAACAAGAGGAGACGAAAGGCATGGCATACATCCCGTTCTGGGTGGCCCCATCTCGGGCAAAATTGGCAGAGTACTAAGAAAAAACGGGCTTAAGACCATCCATAAGCCGCCCACAAAGATCCAGATCTTGCTGAGACCAGGTAAGGACGACCTTGGTCTTAGGACACCTGGTGTCTACAGAATACCTTGTGAGTGTGGGAAATGCTACATCGGGCAGACGGGACGCACCATTATGGAACGCTGCAAGGAACATCAACGCAGCATAAGATTTTATTACCACGGTAAGTTTGCAGTAGCCCAACACAGCCTAGAAACTGGTCACAAGATAGATTTCGGCGCCACCACCATCTTGGACAAGACATCAGGAAACTGGGACTTGGTTATCAAGGAAGCCATTGAAATCCAGCTAGATGGCAATAATTTCAACAGAGACGGGGGTCTACAGCTGAGTACAGCGTGGAAACGTGCCATCAATACGTTTAGGCCACCAGCACACGGTAGACAGTAGAGACCAGCAAGTAGCTCCTGATTGGCTGCCGCTTCCATCAACCAGAATGCGCCTGGTGGTCGGGACTAGGAACTAGCTCCTGATTGACCCGCAGCGGGAAGCCCAACTTTTTTTTCATATATACCGGCTAGACATGGTCCCACATCGATATGTCAGATGAGATTGATGATGGCATGATGGAGGAGACCGCGGAGCGCAGTAATCTGAGTGCGAACCGCACTGTAAACCGCTAAGTGTGATTCGTGACATTTTGTGCTAAGTTGTCGCAGAAAACCTAATATTTCATGGTTCTCCTGAGAAAATGTGACTTGTGAACTTTCGCATTGACTTGTCGGGATAGTGGAGCAAGAGATAAACATTACACGACGCTCTTGTTAGAGAAACTTTAAGTGTGATATCTTCAAACGTCATAGCGGTGGCGCTGTGGCGCTCCGTCTTACCCGCTTTCTGCGGGCCAAGTGCGCGAGTGTAGTGTGACCTTGGGACATCTACGTGTTAAACGGACCGTTTGTTAATTGATCCAGAAATATAGTTCTTTCCGCCAAACGATAGGACGTTATTGCGGAAATATTCATCTAGGTGTAACGCACCTTCATTACAAACATTGTCCAAGTTAGTGAGAAACCAAGACAGTGTAACATACCGAGTGACTGACTCTTTTGAATGTGTTTTTAAGCTTATATCATGTCAACAGTATTTGAGTGCAAGACATACATTATGCGTACAGACATGATTTACTTTCTTTGCTAGTGAAACCTAAACAGTGCTTAAATAACAACTGTAACTAGGGCGAATAAGCTCTTACACTATGTGTGTTCATAGTACAAAACAATAATTAACGTACAGTGACTGAACCACCTAAATAGTGACAATTGAAACATTACACTCCAAATATTCTTCTTTTTTCCTTTTTCATTCTTAGATTTTTTATTAATTTTCTCATCTATTTCTCCAATATAAAGCTCAATTGCCTTAGTGACAATATTAATGTTTAGTGCTAAGTAATATATATCTTCAATCAAATAGTCCATTATATCTTCAACAGAAATCAAAAGGAGGAGTCACCATGACTAGCAACAACCCTGAAAACCGTGCAACACAACTAGCTGACAAAGGTAAGGGCAGTCACAATACCTCCAAAAACCGTTCTTACTTCGTTGAGGACTTGTCAGTAAACATTTCATCTTCCGACAATCCTTTTCCAGGACTAATACATCAGCAGTCACCTCCTGACGCTTACACCGAATCAGAGGCGAACACAATTCTTATAATATACAATTATAGTGCCTCACAGCTCAAAAAAGTTCTAAATCAAATTCGCGTGCATGTTCGCTTGTACAAACACCATGAACACCTATTAATTATAAATTTTCACTCTCGAGCTCACCTCTCAAAATTCACACAATGCATCCCACCCTCAATTCTTGGACATAGTAAAGAAACTCAGTACATGATACCGGACCAAGCTAAATTACAAGCTCCCTGGCTCTCACAACCTACTCAAAGACAATACAAACCAAATGCAGCTACCAAGGAAATATCTGCCCCTACCACAAAAACACCTCTCAAAACAAATAACAGAGTATTACGATACAGACTAGAAAATCTGATATCGTCTCTGCCACTTCCATCTCAAAGCACCTCTGTACACCAAAGCCTACAATCCCCCATGTCACCAACCCAAACAAATCCTAAAGTTGTCCCCAATCAAACCACACCACAACCTTCCACATCATATGTAAATAACAAAACCACTCCTAGCGAAGACATTCAAATATCACAAATACTTCCATTGCCTGCTGAAACCCAAATTGACTCAAGCGTAGCTATGCGTATCAACAACCAAGATCTACACAAGAACAACCTCACCATCATATATCAAAATTGCCTAAAAATCCAAATCACACCACCTCGACAAACCTGGTCCCAAAAATTCAGCTCAACAACTCTTATTTTTGAAAATCAAGAGCACTTAGATAAAGTCATCTCCTCTTACCCACCTAACACTTTCGGACTCAATGCAGAATATGCAATTAAAATTAGCAGACCGAACAGAAATACTGACAGTGCACAATTTTCCGCCAAAGAAACCAACTTAGTTGCTACTGGAATCTTCCCAGAAAAAGATATAGAAACAATATCAACTGCTATGACAAACATCAAATTAGATCACACTAGGATCACAAGAATAAGAAATAGCTACGGACTAACACCTCTTGTTCGCATTTCCACAAAAAACCCGAACACCATATCGACACTTCTCAGCGATGGCCTCCGACTGTGGGGCAGAACATATCATTGTGAACCGCCCAAACTAGCAAAACGCCATATTCCATGCAGGAACTGTCATCAGTATCTGCATGAGAAGAAAAATTGCACAAACTCCATAGCATGTTTTCACTTTGGGAACATTGGTACTTCCTGTACTCATAAAGAACGACCACATCATTGCGCCACCTGTCATAGAGACGGACATTACCTATACAGGACAGATGCACTGTCCACTATATCCACGCGACATTCAACTCCCCGATGAACCTACATACAGACCATTCATCAAGAAACAAAATATTGATTCGCCACTTAAACCTAGCCAAATGACACCTCCAAACCAACCCCCGTCTCTTAACACAATAAATTTCCCATCCCTCAATTCCGTCGACAGCGACATATCCATCATACCAAACGAAACCACCAACAGTCCCAAACCACACACATTTGCTCAGATCATGACAACACCACAAAAAACCGATGGAAATGATCTCTCCACCTCCCAACAAATCGCCAAATTAATCGATGAACGTATCACCATCCACATAACCCGCATTGAAAAATACACCGACGAAAAAATGAATCAAGCCATTAACAAACTAACACAATTTATCACAGCCACAACAATAAACACGACTCCACCCTCACGACTTGAAAATACCACAGCCACTATCAATGCCACAGCCAAAAAGACCATAAATAGAAAAGTCAGCGTTACACCTTATGGAAACAATATAGATGTAATAATCACACCCATAGTCCAGAAAGTCCAGACTATGATAGGTGGCGCAATAGAACGAGCCCTAGCAATACCCCACCCACACTATCAAGTACCAGCGAACATCCCACCGACTGCTGGACAGCTGAAGTCATAATGCCAACGCCCAAACACCTGGAAAGCAACATTATAAACAAATTGTGACTGCCCTCACCACTGCATAGTGATGCACGACAGATATCGTTGAATAACTAAACAAAAAATAAAATGCATTTCCAAATTTACACAAGCCCAATAAACTAATTATCTCACAAATAGTACATGTTTTCTCCTCACATTACAACAAAACGACCCCTAAAACCTTCTTTTTTAAAATCTTCTTTCTTACTTTCTTCCCACCTGTCTTCTTTCCACGTCTCAATCTCATAAAGCCCCAAATGTCTAACATTCTAGTACCACTGCACTCACAAGCACTCACGGTCAAAGAGGGCATTGTAATGTAAGACCCTAAAACGACCTCTGGCTCTGCCAGCAACCAAAACTGAACTGGTTCCACATCACTTCTTTCCTTGAAGAAGATGACAGAGCTAGCCGTCGAAAGCTTGGAAGCTAATCTCCAACTCACCTGGCTGAGAACCCGAGAAGAGTAATTCTACATGAAACGCCGGGAAAGCCTCAAGTCATACAATAATAATAATAATAATAATAATAATAATAATAATAATAACAATAATAATAATAATAATAATAATAATAATAATAATAATAATAATAATGATTTGATACATGTAAGGGAAATAATTGAACGCAACGGAACAAACTCTCACACTGTTTCTCATATCGATATAACCAAAGTACTTACGATCGAAGAAGTAACACTGCATATATTGAATAGAACTAGAAACTTCGTATCTCTTCATATATTTTTCATGACATATTCTGTGTGTTACAATGAGAACAATCATTTCTCTCGCTACTGACACTCGTCGTTTTGAATTTTATAGTATATGTCATACAGAAAACACGACATGGTATGTTACGTTTAAGTCAACAAGGGCTTCTGGCAATGTTTCCTACTAAATCCATAACACACTTGTATGACAAACTATGACGCATGTCGTAATGTTGTAGACATTTTCTAATTTTACCAGCTACACTGTTCAGAAAAATTATACCAGCATTATATTATAGCTGTACCATCCACCAGCCGATATTTTAAGTTTATTTCTTAATTTATTTTTGTTAGTAATTGATTAAATAGCGGACTTACTCGTATTCATTATGTAAGTCTGTGCGGCTTACAGCTGTTTCGGTGCTTCATCACACCATCCTCAGAGCTGTAAGCCGCACAGACTTGCATAATTAACACGAGTGAGTCCGCTAGTTATTCCATTACTTATATTCAAGTGTTAAAAGTAGTGTACGCAAGATTCAAAATGGATTATTTTTGTTGTTCATTTATACTTGCCCTCCGTTCTTATTCTTAAGTTAGCGTTAAAAATTCACTGGATTCGGTTTCAATAATCGTTTCGGAAGTACATACTCATCTTCCTGCGATAGGGAATGAGTTCATTTTCCGTGCATTTTGCTTAAGCTTAATTCTTACACCATGCACACCACATGACCAGTACTTGTGTTTGTCTAAAACTGATCCATAATATTCACAAGATTGAGGACAAAACGGCTCAAATGGCTCAATTACTAAATGTATTATTCAGTCATTCATTCATTCATTCATTTACTTATTTATTGACTTATTTATATACTTATGTATTTATTTATTTACATATTTATTTATTTGTGTATTTTTATTTATGTACTTAATTATTTTTATTTATGTATTTATTTATATGTATGCATTTTTGTTAATTTATTTATGTACATATTTATGTATTTATTTACGTATTTATAAATTATATTTATTTGTAATTTTTTTATTTATTTGTTTATTTATTTATGTATTGATTTGTTTATTTACTTATGCATTTTTTATTTTTTATTTATTTGTCTGCCTCTATCTATCTATCTATCTATCTATCTATCTATCTATCTATCTATCTATCTATCTATCTATCTATCTATCTATCTATCTATCTATCTATCTATCTATCTATCTATCTATCTATCTATCTATCTATCTATAAGGGGTAGTGAAATGAAAACGGGTCATCATGCGTATATCTCATGGCGGGCAAGTTGGTACTACTGGAATTTGATTGCTGAACTGACATATGGTGGCGACTAGCGAAAGCAAAGTTACAACCTCTGCTTACACACTAGTCGTTCTTTTATTGTACTGGAAGTGAGGTTAGAGATACGTGTGGTCGTCCAACATTACTAATGGGGAAGAACAGCGAGGTGTAGTGCGATTTTTGACTGCTGAAGGAGTAGGAAGACGTGAAATCCATCGTCTCATATCTGTTTCGGCGAACACAGCATATCATGTTCGCATATACTGAAATGGCACAAGAGATTCCGAGATGGAAGCGTGTCACTGCAAGACGATGCTCGCCCAGGACAGGCTCATCGTGCCATCACTCCTGCTGTTATTGCTGAGATTTATGGTCTTATACGAGGAAATCGACGGATCACTTTGGAAAAACTTAGTCGTTTGTTGGGAATAAGTCATGGTTCCGTACACGTCATTGTGTCGAGCACCTGCATTATCGAAAAATCTGCGCTCAATGGATTTCACATCAGTTGACGGAGGAACAAAAAACAAACAGAATGGCTGCTTCACTGGGTCGCTTGTAACGATACCACAGGGAAGAGTATTGTGGCGTGGGGTTTGAAATGGAGATTGTCTAAACCTCGCTAATAAATAACGAGGGCATAGTGGGTATTTAGTGACTGCCTGAAATTCTGACTTCACTCAGACTTTTAATAACAGTATGTAAAAATACAAATAAGAATGCACAAACTGAAGCCAAGTTTTAAGCCATGAACATAAATAGTCTATGCGCTTAGGGCGCTAGATAAAAAAATTACAATCATAATAAACAAAAATGAACATGGTAACTCTTACAACCATTAGGAGAGAGTGCCCTAACCTAATCCTGTGAAACCCATACCTAAATAATAGCTGTAATCTAAACCAATTAACACTGAATCCCCAAACACAACTCTCAATAAAGAAGAAGCTAACCATAAAAGATCAATTACACCGTCCCAAGCTAACAATCTAACCAATAAAAAGGCCAACCCGGAATAACCAGACCAGCGCAGTAGTCCCGAATATGGAGAAAACCCGACACAAATACACCATTAAAATGTGAACTTGAGACTCCGAGACAACCCCCTCACACCCAGTCTGTCTCACCGGGAACGAACAACCCGGAAGTCAAGAGCCGTTATTTACAAATCAGCCATTGAGACGGCAGCTCTCAGAGAAAAAGAGAAAACAAAAATGTGATTGGTAGAAAAAAGGAAAACAACGCACCCTATTAAGAAAAAACGAGAAATAAAAAAATAAAGGAAACATAACGCTCTCTGATTATATAGAGTGTATTTGAAGTAAAAAACTGTGGGAAATATGTAGGGGGAAGGCAAAAGAATGAAAGTGGTGTACCACACCACAGTATACATTTCTGTTCCGTATTGTCACTGGAGACGAATCTTGGTGTCACCATATTGAACCGAAGAACAAACGGCAGAACCAACAATGGAAACACATGGACTCTCCCCCACAGAAAAAGTCCAAAGTAATACACACAAGTTCCGGTAAAGTCATGTTGACATCCTTCTTCGATAATAGAGGTCCTCTGTTAAATATCTCGAGCATGGGGCCACAATCAATGTACAGCGCAGCGTTATGAAGAAACTTTACAGAAACTGAGACTCGCCATTAATTCAAAACACCCTGAAATGCTATCCTTCTTCATGATAATGACCTCCCATAATGCCAAATCCGTGAGGAATACGATTCAGAGATTTGGTTGGAAAACACTTCAACACCTCTCCCCCAATAGCCCAGATCTCTACCCATGCGATTTTCACATTTTTGGAGAGTTAAAGATAGACATTCGTGGACTTCGTTTTGCATCGGACGAACCCGTGTGTGACTTGTTAAAGAACTGGTTCGTTAGACAGCCCACAAGCTTTTTCAAGAATGGGATTGATCGTCTTGTCTCTTAGTGGGATAAATGTATAGACAGTTTTGGAGATTGCTTTTGAGGTGATAAATGTTCTATTATACTTTTTGGCTTCTGGACAGTTTTTATTTGAGTGCCTGCCTGCCTGCCTGCCTGCCTGCCTGCCTGCCTGCCTGCCTGCCTGCCTGCCTGCCTGCCTGCCTGCCTGCCTGCATAACGCTTATTACAATAATAGAAATTATATATTAATTTACTTTACTTATTATTATAATTACTGTTATTATTATTATTATTATTATTATTATTATTATTATTATTATTATTATTATTATTATTATTACTTCACTGTAGGTCCGATTTATCATATTAATTTCCTTAAACTGGACGGAATATCTGTGACTCGCCAACCAATTTCGACCCCTTCATACTGACGATGGTTTTAGTATCGTACCAGAAGAGTAAAAGTAGACCACGGTGATGTCTTGAGGTAGTAGAGTTTTCGATGCTGATTTAAGGTTCTCAGGGTTTCGGGCTCCTGGCCATGGGTTCGGACTCGTCAATAGATGATGGGACCTTACCTGCAGGGCCCAGGAAGGATGACCCGCCTGTCAGCGTCGGATTCACCAATGCCATCCGTCCGACTTCGATAATCATTGCACATAGGACGTACAATGAGTCTAAACGGCCCAAGTGACAGGATTCATTCCGGATCCAGACCTTGTGCAATAAATTTATCAGTCATACTAGAAGATTGATGCAACTGACAGATCTATGTTGCAGCGATTATTTAATAGTGAGAATGTTATGAAGACCGTAGAAGTAAGACAGTGATTCAAGGCTCAAACCTTTAATCAATCTCTATTCTATTAAATAGAAGGTTGTAGGAATACTGACTGATTACTTTCTCCCAAAAATACAGCTATAAATGAAGGGTATCGTGTCCCATATGAAAGCGATGTGGGAAGGAACGAGAAACTTGTCTACATATTATTATCCCGTTCGATTGCCGCCACCTGAACAAAGATAAAGTTGAGGTAAATGCCTCATATGCATCATATTTTCTTATCTGTTCTTCTGTTTTAGTTTTATCCCTGCCTTTTTCTCTTATTTTATTTATTTCCTTTAATTCATTCCTGTTTTTTTTTTCTTTTTCTCAATAGAGGACAGATGAAATGAAATACAGGCTGTCCATTGAAATAAGAAGCAAATTACAGTTTTCACAGCAGTGGCATGGTTTGGCAATGAACCTTGTAATTATGCTTTGATTTCGAACAATGTGACCCATGGTAAATATGCTGTCTTTGTCTTCTTAGACGAAATTATTGGAGACAGAAAAAAGAATCATTCAAGTGTGAAATACCTAAATGTATTTTCTGATAGGGCTGCCTCTCAATTCAAACAGAGATTAAATCTCATCAGCATATAATTTGTAGAAGAATGTTATGGGATACAACTTTCCTGGCATTTTTCTCCACGATTCATTGGAAAGGAGCTGTAGATTGTGTAGGGGCAACTATTACACGGCTTGTTTGGACTCGGGTGAAAGCAGGAAAATACACAGTTCAAGATACAGAATCATTTGTCGAAAGTGCTGCAACTTCTTCCATCAAGGTAATTTTGATTACAGACGAAACAAGGGAAACATCATGAGGATATGTTGAACGAAAGCTTTCTATAATTGGAGTATCTCCATACAAAATCAAATAGAAATATTACTCTTACAGCTCTGATACCATAAATTTACATTCACAAAAACCAAATCTTCAAGTAGAAAACAAAAATACGCCTATTATGGCATTTATGGTATCTTCAATCTGATTTTTTTACTCTTTCATTTATTTGTACTTGCATCAATAACTAGTTTTGGTATTAAAACTTTAAATGATTTCGTAGTACAAGGTACATCATTATAGACCTATTCAATTCTATCATTTTGTTGTTCTCAGTGATATGCTAAAGTAAGATGTGCAGATATATCTGTTAATTTTTCAAAACATTTTCATAATATTCCATTGTTTTATTCAGTTGTTCTTTCCATTCATTACAAGACACATTCAGAAAACGACCCGTCCTTTACCTTTATGTCCCGTCTGTTACCCATTCTTAGACAGCTACTCTAAATACAACAATCCATATTGCACAAAGCTTGAATGCACCCATTAATAGCTGTGTACACTCGCAATATTTGGTAATATTGTGGTATTTTTGTACTTCATAGTAGGCCCGAGATTTTATGGAGTTTATGTTCATCGTATATACTGTGTCATTTTTATATTTCGTCTGTTATTTTTCTTTAAACAGTTCTGACTGTTGTCAAATACTTTATAATTTGCTTTGTCACAGAAATATCAGCTTATTACCTGATGTAGGCACTCTGACTTTCATTTTGTATATTAAACAATTTCCGTACGAAATAAACATATACTCGTATTAATCATTTTACCAAGAATATTGTACATTATTTTAACTTGCCATTTTGGCAACCTGTAAATTCAGAAAAATTTTATTAAGTTTAATATTTTAAAGATAAACCATTCTAGTTAATTTATCTAGATAGATTATATGTAATACTTGTTATTGTTATATTGTTTTAATAATTTCAACATGTGCAGTCATAAGTACAAATATAAACTTGTATGATTATCCCGTCCGTTACTGTGGATTGACCCGTAAAATGTTTGACATATAATAATTTTTAAATAAAAAAAAAATGGATTATTTTCTTTATTGTCTTCAAATTCGTGCTTACAAAATAACTCGGCCTACATCATGCTAAGAGACATAATATTCCGTGAAGTACCTTTCATTTAAAGTGTTTAAATGGTAGCAGTTTAACGCATATACAGTAACTCCTAACGTTGGCAAAAATTGAAGTTTTTTTGTGGTGTTACGTAACACCATTTTGTTGAGATGCGAAACCATGGAAATGCTGTTCACTCAATTCAGAGATTAGAAAAATGGCATTTCGAGCATAGAAAGTTAGTAGCAACGTTGTCTGCGGAGGTTTTTAACACGCAATAAGCTGTTGTGTGACGAAAGAACTTTGCAAGTTATTCGACGTCGGCGAAGAAGGTAAGCACATGTTGATTGTGATTTTGGTAAATTCACTATACGTATATAGCAATATACAAAACCGATATTTAACGATAAATACCATTAGGTCTATACCAAATACCTCTCTGTCATTGATAGAAATTTATGAGATTTTTTAGCATCGAAAAGAACAAAGTTCAAGCTACATACATACATACATACATACATACATACATACATACATACATACATACATACATACATACATACATACATACATACATACAAATCCACACCTGTGGAGTAACGGTTAGCGCGTCTGGTCGCGAAACCAGGTGGCTCGAGTTCGATTCCCGGTTGGGACAAGTTACCTGGTTGAGCAAATGCTGGGTAACTGTCGGTGATGGACCCCGGATTCATTTCACCAGCATTAGTATGTATGTATGTATGTATTATGTATGTATTAACACTACAAATGGGTATACACCCGGTGGCAGTGATATATAATATACAATAATTACAATTACATGAAATAAAATAAATAAACGTAAATGAAATAAAATAAAATAAACGTAAATCTTTAAATAGTAAATGCAATAAACCTAGGACTATAAATAAAAACTATTATATAATAACGCCTAACGATAAGCAAAAGTAAATCTAACTTGTAAGTACTTCTATTTCACCCAACTATTACCAATTTATATAATTACATATCACCTTAATTAATTACATACTAACTTAATTACATATCATCTTAATTAAGTACATATCACCTTAATTTATTTACATATCAACTAAATTACATATCAATTATTTCTGAAGCTTTCGTCTTAGCTAAGCGTCAAGTTCCAGTGTTTGGGGCCGGTGGTCTTGCTAGCCATAGCTCGCTGATCCCTGAAGCATCGGACTCCCTCTCATTCACATCATCTCATATCATCTCATTCAGACGCTAAATGACCTAAGATGTTGATAAAGCCTCGTAAAATAACCTACATACATACGTACAGACAGACACACACATATACACACACACTGTCCGTGTAACTAATCTAGGCAGCTGGGTTCCCTAGTGCTCTCTCGCTGCCCCATAGCTATCTGCTGGCTACCTGATAGTCGCTGCAACAGTTTCACATATAGTTACAAAAACAACATTCGATATTTAATTTCAGTGCGTTCCATTGGATATGGTAGGTACAAAACACGGAAATTTTACTTGAAGCAAATAAAGCGATAGGTTTTGAAGTAAATCACGAAAAGACAAAGTATATAAGTTTCGTGACCAGAATATTGTACGAAATGGAAATATAAAAATTAGAAATTTATTCTTTGAATAGGTGGAAAAATGTAAGTATCTTGAAGCAACAGTAATAAATATAATGACACTCGGGAGGAAATTAAATGCGAAATAAATACGGGAAATGCCTGTTATTATTCGGTTCAGAAGCTTTTGCCATCCAGTCTGCTCTCAAAAAAGCTGAAAGTTAGAATTTCTAAAACAGTTACACTACAGATTGTTCTTTATGGTTATGAAACTTGAATTCTCACTTTGAGAGAGGAATAGAGGTTAAGTGCGTTTGAGAATAAGGTATTTAGGAAAATATTTGGTGCTAAGAGGGATGAAGTTACAGGAGAATGGAGAAAGTTACAAAACGTAGAACTGCACGCATTGTATTCTTCACCTGACATAGAAGTTTAGAAGTATTAAATCCAGACGTTTGAGATGGGCAAGGCATGCAGCACTTATGGGCGAATCCAGAAATACATATAGAGTGTTAGTTGGGAGGTCGTAGGGGTAAAAGATCTTTGTGGAGGCAGAGACGTAGATGGGAGGATAATATTACAATGAATTTGAGAGAGATGGTATATAATGGTAGATACTGGGTTAATCTTGTACACTTATATCAAGTTTCTATTCCTTGCTCGGTATAGGACCAATAGCGGGCTTATGTGAGGGCGGCAATGAATCTCCAGATTCCTTAAAAGCCATTTATAAGTGAGTAAGTAAGGTGAAAGTGTAGGGTTTCACAAAATAACAAATATAAATAAATTACATTTTTCTTCGTCTGTGTATAATACAGTATGATCACAACTCCAATTATTACAATATTCATATCTGACTGTGAGCTAGTGATGGTACGCGAAACATAAAGTCTTTCAAGTAGAAGCACTATAGGTCTGTAGTTGTTGAGTTTCCAAAAATCTTCACTTTCACACACATTATTATCCACCTTCTTCTTCTTCTTCTTCTTCTTCTTCTTCCTGCTCCTCCTCTTCTGCTTCCTCATTATCATCTTCATAGTCTTCACCACTGCTGGTGTCGTCTAGACATATTATAAATTCGTCTGTGATGTCCTCCATCATTGTGTCATTTTTCCAGTACCCCTGATTGAGATGCACCACATGATTGCAGAAGCCAGTCTAGTCTTCTTTCGTCACCTCGTCAACAGCTGCTCTGGTTGTCTCCTGTAGTGTCTTCAGTGACAGGTCACCAGTAGGATTGTTTTCATGAACGTAGTGCTTAATCTTGGCTTATGCGAGCTTTATGCAAATGAGATCGCAAATGTATGATGGGAGCCGAAGTACTGAATGGCCATGCTGTTTCAGAAGCTGGTCAACTCTGAATAATTTCTCTACTGCTTTATATGTGTTAATTAGGTAATTCAAATCATATTTTCTCATAGACGACGAAACAGGAAAGCCTTTTTATCTAGCCATGATATCATGCTCTTCTTGACAGCATATTCCGTTAGTGTGAAACAGTAACTACGTTGACATTACTTTTCGAATGCTTAGTTTTTAAAAAAATGGACCAATTAATATCATTGAGCAAACCTACCTCTTCTTCCCAGGAGATTTCAGTCTCTCATGTGTGTGTGTGTGCGTGCGTGTGTGTGTGTGTCATTTTGACATGGGATGCGATTTTTAAATGGTTAAAATACAGTAGTCTACTTTCGTTGAATACGGAAGTTGCGATCCTGGAATTGCTTATTGTTGAATGTTTGAGTTGAATTTTAAAAATTTCTTTATAATTTTCTTATAGCATAAGTTATAAGGATATTTACCGGGCCCAAACCTGGCCGTGTTTACATAAAATACGAAAGACGAAAGTGCAAAGAACGAGACCGACTATATTGTTGAGAATACAGTAAATCATAATAGTTTCATGGTATTCTTTCAGATTTAACAACATTTCTTCAGGCGACGAATATGCAAATGTGGTGAATTGTATAATATGATCAAGCACACTCAAAAGCTTCAATTTGGAATTTTCAGCTAACTTCTGATTAATATTAATTCTGATAACGTGCAGGATTCCACTGAACAATCGCCTATATACAATTTTCTTATCCTCTCCAGGGATTGCATCCAGCCATGATCTTTCAGTTTGAGGATAATTTTCATCAGCAAAATCATCCATGCGTTTCCAAAATTCCTCAAAGTAATTTCTTAGTCCTTGCTTGTACTCCTCGAAATTATGAATTTTTATTTTACAAAAAGCAATATCTGTTACTTTTTGAAACAGAATATCAGTTTGTGTGAATATTGCAGCGAATAATATTAGCAGAAAATAAAAACCAAAGTCCTTCAGTAAACTTAACAGTCCTCGTGTACAAAAAACAGTTACGTGGTCCCATTCACAATCTCCATTATCCATTGAATCAAATAAACATTCCAACTTTGATGATTTAGAGAAAAAACTCGATAATCCGGCAAGATTAGAGAACTTCATGTTTACTTGTTTCGTAAATTTGGCAGACTGAGTTAAGACGAGGTTTAATTTGTACGCGTAGCGTATACAAAAATCGCTGACTTAGAGTGGCTGCGAAATTTAGCATGTAAATCATTATGTTCTCTCTCCATCACAGCCGTTTCATCGTAGGTTTGAGCAATAAATTTATCATTGCAAAAAAATCGTAAAATATGACGTCGAGGGCATGTTCAAGTAGAGCATTTGCAGACTATCCTTGCTGATTTCTGTGTATTTTAAAACTCCTTCAATGTCGCCATCTTATGTTACATATCGCAGAATTGAAGATAACTTCGATTGCATACTTTGTCAGAGCTCTCATTCAGAATTCAAGCTACGAACGGAGATTCACAATCCTCTTTCCTAATTTTATCATCCATGACTTTGCCCACTGAAAATATCAAGTCACTCTGAAATTTCTAAATTGAAGATGAAATGCCACGAAATATGCTGGAGTATTCTAAGTATGTTTTCAGTAAACTATCGTGCATTGTAATCTCATTCTACTATTCTATAAAATTGTCTTTATTCTTAGAGGATTTACTCTCGTTATGCCCTCCAATGGAAGACCTAATTTTCCAAGACCCTTATAAAATGGCCAATTTGTTCTGTTCTGTTGAACAAGTTCCCGGATTCGATGCTCGGCCCCGGAATAATATTTCCTCTCGAAATTATTCAAATCGACCTTACAGGGAGTTATACGTGATAGCTTGATTTGCATAATACACTGTTCGTTATAGGAAACCACAATTTAAGTCACACAGAATTAGTGTGCACTCAATGTTGGTTGCTTGACGGTTGTCAGCCAATTTTGAGGTCTGTGGATATAGAGGGAAAAATTGGATCGGTGTCTGGTAGAGTTCCCGGGTAGCTCAGTTGGTAGAGCGTTGGTACGTTTAATCATAGGTCCCGGATTCGATGCCCGGCCCCGGAACAATTTTTTCCTCGAAATTATTCAAGTTCGCTACTCCCTTCAATAGAAAGCCTATACTGACCACTCAAAGTAGCGGTAGTCATTACGCGGCCCGCGAGTCGCATGCGACTCTCGAGGAATTTATTGTGGTTCTTGGAATAATTTTACTCTCATTACATTTACGTCTAAATTCTAAACACAAATATATTTTTTTATTGTATCATTCCTAGCAGTGCAGTGCAGTAGCGCACGTGTTCAACAATGCAATGTACTAAATTTCTATGTTCAGCCTTATTGGTTTTGATGAGGTGTACGTTTGTTTGGCATACCGTTTGAATTTGTTCATTGTCGTCGGAAGCTTTCAAAATTATATATATTTTCTTAGTTTCTATGAACAACCGACTGAATACTCAGTTACTGTCATATTCTTATTCAGTTGAACAGTTAATTGAGAGTGGTCAGTTTATTGCTGTGCAGTGTTTAATAATGGCTGGTGTTTTTTCGAAAGGAAAAAAGATAAGAAAACTGGAAAAGGAAGGAAGGATTTTTCAAGATAATTGGGAGCATGATTTTTTCTTCAGACCTGCTAAAAAGGAAGGCAGTGCCATGTGTTTATTACGTCGTGACATAGTTCAACGTTATAAGCGATTTAATCTTAATAAAGCATTATAATACCGTACATTCATATTTTGACAGCAAGTATTTAGGATTCTAAATTGAGAGCAGAAAAATTAAAAACATTAAAAATTACGGCAACTGTAAGTGAGTTGTCAATTTTTGGCCCTGAGATTAGAAATCTCAAAAATGAACTTATTGATCTCCAGCAGGATTCAGAACTAGAAGGTATTTTTCAAGAGAAATGAAAAACAAATTTAGTTTTATAGTTCTGAAATACAGTTCCAGAAAAACAGTTCGAAAACTTGGTGTCGTGTGCATATAACATTTTGTGTCTTTTTGGATCAACGCATATTTGTGAAATGATAAACTTCATCAAGGCTAAACATAAATCTCGTCTCACCAATGTGAACTTGGAAAACCTGCTGAGGATATCTGCCACAAATCAACCAGCTTGTATTGACAAAATTGTGCAGGAGAGTAGTAGAGTTCGACCTTCAACTTCACAGAAGTAGTCTACATAACTATAAGTTATCTTAAAATTATGTAATAATAATGATGATAATGATGATTATAACAATAATAATAATAATAATAATAATAATAATAAGTAATAATATAAAACAGTTAACTGTTATTATAAAAGTCAATGACAGTAATCAGTAATGAATGTGTTTATCCATAACTGTAATAAGCCTCCGTGTTACCAAGTTTGAGTACTGTGAAATTTGGTGCAGCTCTCCGACAGATACTGTTTCTTATATTCGGCTCTCTTGTAATTTCTAGTGAGTACCACTGACTGAAAGCAAATTCAATACTTGGGGTTTTGCCAAAGAAATGCAGTTGTTTTTCCACATATATTGTGACTTGCAGAGTCTTTGTGTCGTTTTCTGGATCTGTAAATATTATTTAAATCACTATAATGTGCATCATTCCACACAGATTTTTCACGAGAAAATAATAAACAAAAGCGCAAAAACGTTTGCTCAGTCCTACACATCTACAGCCAATTTTATCATCATTAACAACACAGAAGTTCCCGGTTCGGCAATCTTACCTGCACATAGGCTATTCTATCGCTTGAAAATTGTGGAAAAATTACCTAGGACCTACAGTTACACAGAATGATGTAGGTTAACTTGAAAAGCACTGTAAATAAAGCTCAGCTCTCACAAATATTTTTGGAAAGTATTACTATTAGTATTAACAAAATATGTCATGCAGCGGAGTTATAAAAAACACAGAGAAATTGAATGCAAGCACATGCGCATCGCCAAATTCGAAACCTAAATCATATCCTTTGGTAACGGTATAAGTGACGTTCTTCCACTCAGCAGTTGCTGTTTTCATATAACTCAACTGCTGCGAGGGATACCATCACATTTTGACACGCAGGCGCAGCACGCGGGTTATGTGTAATCTAAATCGCATCCTCTGCATACTGGTATAAGTGACGTTCTTCCACTCAGCAGTTGCCGATTTCATATAACTCAACTGCTGCCACGCAGGCGCAGCACGCGGGTTATGTGTAACCTAAATCGCATCCTCTGCATACTGGTATAAGTGACGTTCTTCCACTCAGCAGTTGCCTGTTTTCATATAACTCAACTGCTGCCACGCAGGCGCAGCACGCGGGTTATGTGTAATCTAAATCGCATCCTCTGCATACTGGTATAAGTGACGTTCTTACACTCAGCAGTTGAACGTTGCCGCGCTCTTACATAGCCCCACCGATGCCACATACACAGTCACATTTCTTGTGAGTAAGAACTCGCAGTTCATAAATTGGCTCAGGTGCGCGGTTGTGTCACGTTTTGTAATATGTTTTCATTATTGTAGCACCTACATTAAAATTTGAATATAATCTTCGAATAATAATTATTATGTGTAACAGGTATAACTCGACATACACAGAATAAAGTACCGGTAAATGAGGATAAAATATATTTTCTCTTCAGAAAAATTCAAGGGATGCGACACATCACCCGCATCCTTTCACGCTATGCCCTTGGTATGTATGTATGAATGTATGTATGTATGTATGTATGTATGTATGTATGTATGTATGTATGTATGTATGTATGTATGTATGTAACATATATTTTAGTAGGTTATTTTACGACACTTTATCAACATCTTAGGTTATTTAGCGTCTGAATGAGATGAAGGTTATAATGCTGGTGAAATGAGTCTGGGGTACTGCACCAATAGTTATCCAGCATTTGCTCACAATGGGTTGAGGGAAAACTCCGGAAAAAACCTCAACCAGGTAACGTGCCCCACCGTGAATCGAACCCGGGCCACCTGGTTTTGCGGCCAGACGCGCTAACCGTTACTCCACAGGTGTGGACTGTATGTATGTATGTATGTATGTATGTATGTATGTATGTATGTTTCCACTTAAAAAGCCTACTTTGTATTTAGCGAAAAAGCATTAACTGCACCATAATATTATAAAGTGGCTTACATTATACACAATCATCTTTCAAACCTTTGTGGTTAAGAAAATATTGTATATCGACTATCGCAGTAGTAAGCTACACTTAATCCCAGCAAAAATGTTCCCAGTGTTTCTGTTGGTCGTCCAGCTGCAGGTCTCCTTATACTACATAAAAGTATAGAACCCGCGTTAGGCTATATAATTCGGCGTATTACAAGTAAAATGAATTAAAATGTTAGTGCGTTCACTATACAAGTAAATTATAGCCTATATACTGTAACATTACACAAGAAGTAGAGTATATTAATTGTAATTTTATTGTTCATATTATAGTTGTAATCCCCTGGTAGAGGGGCAGAGAAGGCCTGACGGTCTTATCTCTACCAGGTGAAATAAATAAATACTAATACTAAATAAAATATAAAATATTCCTCTTGATTATCTCGAAAATGACTTGTTTCCAACACATGTAATAACGCTCGTCACTTTTTAATCAGTGCGGATAGCAAGGTCATTTCAATGTCAACTTGATATTTTTTTTTTTATTGGAACCAAAATTTTCATTGTATTAAGGGTTTAATAGGACACATGTTTCAGATGAAAGTTTTATTTTTTTTTCGCGTAAAATTAGAAATAACAAATAAAATTAAGGTTCCAGTATATATATAGAGCTCTCCCTCTATAGGAGGAGGCCTTTGCCCTTAACGGGACATTTTTAGGCTAATCATTTCATTTCATATATATGTGTGTGTGTGTGTGTGTGCGTGCGTGTGAGTGTGCGTGTGTGTGTGTGTGTGCGTGCCACCATATCTGCTGAACCCTCCTCATATCCGGTGAATTTTGGTAATCAGTATGTGTGGATTGATGAAAATCCCCATGCAGTTGAAGAAACAAGGCGTCAGCACCGATTTTACCGATTTACCGCACCGGTAAATCCTGAGATTTACCAACATCTCTTGGCAAAAGTTCAAAATGTGTACATCTAATAAGATATTTCAGGGTTTTACTGTATTATAACGGTAAATGTTAGGTTATACCGATAATTTCTAAGATTTACTGGTCTTCGTACAATACATACCAGGTGTTTCAGACCATCCTTATCAGCCATTATTCTCGAAAACTATATTATACTGATTGTTCATAAAAAAATTGATAACAGAAACCTATGCAAAGAATCGATTGGTGGCAGTACCATTTCACGTACAAAACCGGAAGTAGATGTACCTGTGTTAAACTTCGAAATTTCAAATGAGAACATGGGTCATTGAAGGTGTTATTAGAAATTACTTTTATAAAGAAACAACTTTTACTGAAACTCTTTCTTCTAACTTTTATTGCTTACGCCTACTCACAAAGCAAAAGTATGGTATTTTTTAGAAATTGTGTATGTTGTTTATGTACGTACACTCCTCATAGTAAGTGTTCAAAATGTCCATCACCCTGTGCAAAACAATGTTCTGATCTCCTCCTAATATCCGTGATTGCACGGAGACCTTCAGCCCAGCTGAGAGACTTACAGGCTTCTGTATTCTTTGTTTCATAACTTCTCTAGTTGTTGGATGCACCTGGTAGAACATGTCTTTAATTCTCCCCTACAAGAAGAAGTAATTTGGAGCAAAGTCAGGAGATCGGACAGGTCAGCTACTGGTGCTCATCGTCCAATTCACCGTAGGGGAATAACCGGTGAATAACTCACCGAGCCCTACGTGAAAAGTGAGCCGGATAGCCGCCCTGCTGAAGTCACATCGTTAACAGAAGAGCGAGGGGAACATCATGAAGCAACTAGTGCAACATGTTTCGGAGGAAGCGTGCGTTCTACCATTCAAGTTCTCCTCAAAAAAGTATGGTCCTACGACACAGTGTCTGAGGAGGCCACACCATGAGTTGAGGCACCACACGTGCTGGTAATCCACTTCACATAGCCAGTGTGGATTAACCGGAACCATTACTTTTGAAAGTTGCCTCACCAGTCCACACAATTCTTAGCTCGAAATCACGGTCTATGTTTGGAAACCAGTTGCAGAAATCAACACGAGCCTCCCCAAGTTCCTGATGGAGATAAATATGGTATGAATGAAATTTGTTGTCTTTGAGAATTCTAAACACTGTATTATGATGCAATCCTAAGTCACGGGCAATCCTTTTTGTGGGGGAGAATTAAAGACATGATCTACCAGATGCGTCCAACAACTAGAGAAGACGTGAAACAAAGAATTAGACAAGCCACACCATGTGTGTCTCTCAGCTGTGCTTAAGTTCTCCGTGCAATCACGGATATTTGGAGGAGATCAGAACATTATTTAGCATAGAGTGGCGGACATTTTGAAATCTTACTATGAAGAGTGTACGTACATAAACAACAGACAACATTTCTCTGAAAAAACTATTTTTTTGCTTTGTGAGTAAACAATAAAAGTTAGAAAAAAAAGTTTCAGTAAAAGTTGTTTCTTTTTAAAAGTAGTTTTCAATGGCACCTTCAATGACCCATGTTCTCATTTGAAATTTCGAAGTTG